>NW_011405373.1:0-1512 GCF_000754665.1 Bison bison bison | reverse complement strand
GGGTTTACTGTTCTAAATCTTTCCTTGATAGGGGACTACTGAGAAACAAACAATTCTCTCTTTTATGTTAAACACATAAAACATATTTTAAAATAAAGCACTGGTCTATAAGAGGGAAACATTAACCATAATTTGAGATTATTATAACTTGACAAACATTTTGCAATATTGCCTTTCGAGTATCAGGAAGACAACATCCTTTGTGCTTTGATTTCTCTGTGTGGTGTGGTCTTTCAAAGGTGTCTTTTGTGCTTATTGCCTTTTTAATAAGAAATGGTGTTTGTGTACATGTGTGGTGTGCATGTACGCGTGTGGCAAGACATGTGAATAATGAAAGGCTGGAAGGCTTTTGTGCAGGGTGCTGATGAACTCTGATTTAATTTCTTGAACTATAGTCTATGAACTACTTCTGTTTTAAAAAGGAATTGGTCCTCAAGCAAAGAGAGCTTTTAATGCTGAGCTCTATAATTATTGCAATGTCCTTTCTAACAGCTGTGTTTTCTCTATGTGTATTTTTAGCAGGAGTGCTTATAAAAGCAGAACTATATGTTCTTTTGCCCAAAGCCCTCTCTACCTGCATCCATCAATTTCCCTGTCTTCTTCACCCAATAAATACTCATTCCACATACCTTGTAGTGAACTGTTGATTTTAAGGGAACTGTTTTAAATGGCTGGGTATAATCAGCTTTTACTTAAAAAGATTACTTCCTGGACAAGTGTTACATGGATATTTGAATTTCAATGGATAGTCAGTGTTTGGATATGTAGTTCTCTATCTAGGATTGTGATGCCAGGAAATGTCAAAAATGTCACCAAGTGTTCTTAAGAGCATCGCTGCCAACCAAATTAACTTATTCATTCATTAGTCACTTAAAGGACTCCTCTTATGTTTAAGAAAAGATTAAAGTCATGAGTCATTCCCTCATTGTATCTACTATGTAGTGAGGGAAGCAGAAAGTAAACTAAAAATATAAGACATAGAAAATACCATAACCAAATATCCACAGCATGCTAAGGAAGCCAAAAGCCACTTAGCACCCATGGAAGAGTCAGAGAAGGCTGCCTGGAGGAGGAGCCATATGTGTAGAGTAGTTAGAAACTTCATCCAGGCCCTTCAACCCAACCTGTCCTTCTCAAAGCTATTTCTAGGTATTTCCATAATCCCTTTCAAACAGTTGCTTAGTTTGTTCTTTAGATTTTTTTTATGTGAACCATTTTTTAAAGTCTTTATTGAATTTGTTGCAATATTGCTTATTTTAAGTGTTATTTTTTGGCCATGAGGCATACGGGACAGTGACTCCCCCACCAGAGTTTGAACTCACACGTCCTGCATTGGAAGGCCAAGTCTTAACCACTGGACCACCAGGGAAGTCCCAGTTGCTTAATATGAATGAAAGAATCTGTCATATTTAGTCAAGACATTAATCTTAATTCTAAATTAATTTAGTTTTGTCACATTTTATTTTAAAAGAAAAGTTAGCAGGGGGTGGGATGAATTGGGAGATTGGGATT
>NW_011405372.1:0-970 GCF_000754665.1 Bison bison bison | reverse complement strand
TGCTTTCAATTATAGACAAATAACTTACATGTTTTTATCATCTCATTTTTGAGAAAAACAACTCAAAGTGTGTTAATAATTCCCACAGCAAGATGACCTCACTTAATAAAGGAAGTTTTTTTAATGGGCTATTGCAGTCCATGGGATTGGTTATCTGAGATTTGGGGGCATGTAGTATATGGGCTCTTGTGACTCAATGTTTTTTTTTTAAAGCCAATAGGTTTTGGAGGTTTCTTTTCTTCAACCTATTATTGCTCCCTTGTGATTTCTCTCAAAACTGGCACGCAGAATTTAATCACATGAAGCAAAAAATTAAATATAGATATTAACATTCAGAGTTAAAGGGATTCTGGGCTAAAGTAATTATAGAATTGAGATGACAAGATTCTGTAATAGCCTATATTGGACAAGAATCTGAAAAAGAATGGATATATGTGTATGTAGAATTGAATCACTTTGCTATACACCTGAAACTAACACAATATTGTAAGTCAACTATACTCCAATATGAAAGAGTTAAATTAAAAAAATAACTTGGAGTTTGTATATGAGATTCTAAAATCTGAAATAAAACATTAG
Organism: Bison bison bison; assembly: GCF_000754665.1. NCBI lineage: Eukaryota > Metazoa > Chordata > Mammalia > Artiodactyla > Bovidae > Bison > Bison bison. Next base: position 391 of record NW_011405372.1, on the reverse strand, counting down.
ACTTATCTGATTATTGTCACTGCTAACATGTTGATGGACTGAAGCACCCAGGTGAAGGTAAGCATATTGCTAAATTATTTTGAAAAAATAGATATGGTGATAGAGAATAGAATGGGGCAAAAAGTTGTCATTTTAATAACCCAATAGATTTTGCATTTATCACTTTGAAAACTCTTGTCAAGCCTTGTATATACATTGATACACTATAGGAAGATGTTTTAAAAAGCATAAGATTCTATGAATAATACAAAAAAGTACTTAGTAATTTTTATATTTTAAAATGCTCTCAATATGTGGATGTCTTACCTTGAATAGATACTACAGTGTATCTCATGTAGCTGTCATTGACTGTGACGACAGACACAGAAACATTTTCCCAGATTCTGAGATC
>NW_011405371.1:0-1006 GCF_000754665.1 Bison bison bison | reverse complement strand
CCCCTGGAGAAGGGAATAGCAACCCACTTCAGTATTCTTGCCTGGAAAACCCCATGGACTGAAGAGCCTGGAGGGCTACAGTCCATGGAGTCTCAGAGTCGGATACGACTGACTCACACTTTCTCTTTCACATTTTCCAGAAATAATTTAAAAAAAAAAATTTGCCTCTTTTGCGGCTGCTAAAGTCAGACAATGACACGATCATATTTATCTTCTTGAATTTTCCCCATAATCAATCAGATATAAAAACTAAGCAAATATTTAAGTTAAAAACCTAAATAAAACTTTATTGTCTCTCTAGATATAGATAGGTAGCTATGATGTGCTCCTCTGTTTGCCTTTATCTTATGGTTCTCATGTAGGCTATTGCAATCACTCACAGGGATTTTTACCAGTAGTCTCTTAACTGTTTTTATGCTTCCTGTTTGGACCCCTTCCAGCTATTCTTCTCATTGTAAACAAAATAATCTTTATGAAATACATGTTGATCATGCCATTCTCTTACTAAAACCTTTCAGTTGACTTCCCCTTGTCTTCTGGATGGGGTCCAAACCCCTTAACACATCTCATAAGACCCTGAATTTAGTTTCATCTCTTACTGTCTCTCTCCTGGTATATTGTTCTAGCCAAAGTGAGTCTTTTTCTTCTTCTTAATTTATTAAAATATCTCTCACTGCTCACCTTGAGGCCTTCCCCTTGCTTGGCACCTTCTTGATGCCTACCTTTGCCTTATTCTGGGAAGGTTCAGGGAACCCATGGCACAGTGCAATGCCTCCTCCTGTGAGTTCCCATGAAATCCTCGATTTTCTCAATGAAGTTCTTTGATTATACTATGTTGTGTTGTTTAATGTTATCTCTTTTCTTGAGGTTATTTCCATCTATTGTATCTGTAATGGTAGAAATAATTTATAATTTTGATGTTTTATGGTGCATCCTTTTCCAACTCTGCACTCAGTAACATCTCATTAGATTATAATTGGCCATGGTAGGAGTATATATACCATGG
>NW_011405370.1:0-959 GCF_000754665.1 Bison bison bison | reverse complement strand
GGTAACCCACCTCTCACCACACCGGCAAAATCTATCTTTGGATTTCTAACCATGCATCTTCTGGAGTAATTGGGATGTTCAACTCAATGGGAAACTAGAAGTTTCTGTTCACAGGGACTGAATCCCATAGATAACGGCTGTGGGGTGTGACATATGCTTTTCAGAAGTTAGTTTAAAGCATACAGTATCTATTTAGTTCTGTACTTTCTCTATGAGGAAACAAAGATCATCTTAAAAGGAAGTCCTATAATAGAATTCTTCCCTGTGGATCCAAAGAAAATGAAGTTCATGGTTGTAACTTTTGCTCTCCATATCAGGCTCTTGAAACCTTGAGAGGCTGAAGAAAACATTCACTTCACTTGAGACTGATTATATATTAGTGATTATCTTTTTAAAAAATTGTAATTTATTTACAATGCTATGTTAATTTCTGTTGTACAGCAAAGTGACTCAGTTATACACACAGACACATATATATATACACATACATATTCTTTTTTATATTCTTTTCCATTATGGTTTATCCCAGGAAACTGGATATAGTTCCCTGTGCTATGCAGCAGGACCTTGTTGTTTATCCATTCCATATATAATAGTTTGCATCTACCAACCCCAAACTCCCAGTCCATCTCTTCCCCCTGGTTTTTTAATGGGAATAAGAATCGGGTCCCTTTCTAAAGAAAGGCTGGCAACCCCACTCCAGATGGGTAGGTGGAGACTGTGTGGGTGGAGCCAGGTGAGTTCTACGGAGGGTGGATTCCAGGTCAAGATTTTACACTCAGTTGCTGGTGTTCCCTGCTCTGCTTAGTGCTTCCCACTCTGGCCTTTCAAACTGATGTCCTTTTGAATTGATGCTTTCAAAATGTGGTGCTGGAGAAGACCCCAAGATCTTCTTGGACAGCAAGGAGATCAAACCAGTCAATCCTAAAGGAAATCAACCCTGAATATTCATTGGAAGG
>NW_011405369.1:0-938 GCF_000754665.1 Bison bison bison | reverse complement strand
TAAGCATCCCTCTGAAGTGTTGGGAGTCATTTCATAGTTAAGGAAGCTCCCACACAGACCAGCTAAAGTCTTGTTAAATCTACACTGACTAAGTGACTAGGAAGTTAGAATTTGAATCCAGGCCTGCCTGTATCCCCTACTCCACTAGAAACGATGTGGCAGGAGAGGTTGAAGAAACCAAAAGGGCTTAACTTGGAAGGAAAGATTTTGAGATGTCAGGGTGAAATAGAAAATAGATGCCTCCTCCCTAGGGTCCTATCAGGCAGAAGGAGGACCAAGAGTAGGATTCAGATTCAGTCAGCTGACCCTGCTGTGGGTCAGGCCCTATGCCAGATGCAGGGATATCATGAACAAAACATCAGCCTTGGCCTCGTGTAGCTCATAGTCTGGGAGAACAGATGGACACGTGACCAGGTGCTTCCCACAAAAGCCCCACATGCTGAGTGTACCAGCAGACAAGGGAATGGAGGAAGAGGGCCTGATCACTTGCGACCAGGCATACCAGGGAACTTGAAAAAGATGGTCTCCTTTAAACATTGCTTCAGTGAACAAGTAGAGTCTTGACAAATAGAGATAGAAATAGTAGAAGGTTCTTAGGAGCTGGGCAGGAGGAGAAAGAGCACCAAAGCAGGAGACTGGATAGTGGATTTGGGAAGAGTGCATGCTGGGCAGGGTTAGCAGGTGGCTTCTACTTGGAGAAATGCCAACCATGAGCCTGAAAATATCTAGCCTTGAGTTGGGGGCAGGCCTTGAACATCAAGCTTCCTGAAGTAAGATGTGTGTATCTTGCTTTAGGCAAATTTGAAAGAACATACAGATTTACACAAAGATACTCATTGTTTACTGCTGCTTTTTCAGATGTTGCTGATAAGGTGATTGTTATTGAAGTTCAATATTTGCTACTAGAAAAAAAAATTCCAACCCTAATTCTTCACAAA
>NW_011405368.1:0-963 GCF_000754665.1 Bison bison bison | reverse complement strand
GTGAAAGCAAAATGGCAACCTTCTCCTCTGACCCTGGTGGCCTTTTATACACATTAATATGCAACATTCATGTGAGGTCAACATTTGATGGTTAGCCCAGAGAATTGTTTATGCAGAAAGTAAAATAATTTCAGGCCATACATCTCAGATGTCCAAAACATAATTTTAAGATTTTTCTTTAACTGTCTTGAGTTTCATTCTACATGGTATCAGAAAACACAATCTCACCAATTCAAGATCAGCTCAGTTACTTCAAGGTTATTTCCTTCCCTCACTTTTCTTGGCATGAGCTCTATTCCTAAAGGGCTACCATAATTTTGAGGTATCAGAAACTGGGCCATGGAGGTGCCTAGCCAAGCTGTTAGTTCCTAAAATGCCCACCCTCCTTCTTGCTTCTTAGCAATTACAATTCATCCTAAATCCATTAAGGACATCTGGTCCCAGTTAGGAGGCCAGATCCAAGTATCACACCTGTGCTACTCTCAGCCGCAAGAGAGAACAGCAGGCTGCCTCAGCTAGGCTGCCTGAGCACCTAGGTGATCTGAGAGTATTCATGGAGCATCACCATAATCCAGGTACCAGGATGGGCAGTCCCCAAGTCCAAGAGTCCTGCTCTGAGAAATTATAATTCTAGAAAGGGAAGCCAGGTAATAGACAAGAAAACAAAATAAATGAAAAGAGGTGAGATGAGGGTACTGTGAAGGGAGCCAGGAGGGGGGCAGGTCTTTCTAAGCATGGCATTTGAGTTGGAACAGAATGATGAGAAAGAAACAACCTTGTGAAAATCTGGAGAAGTAGATTTTCAATCAGTTCAGTTCAGTTCAGTTGCTCAGTCGTGTCCGACTCCTTGCAATCCCGTAAATCACAGCACACCAGGCCTTCCTGTCCATCACCAACTCCTGGAGTTCACCAAAACTCATGTGCATCGAGTCGGTGATGCCACCCAGCCATCTTATCCTCTGT
>NW_011405367.1:0-943 GCF_000754665.1 Bison bison bison | reverse complement strand
CGTCGGGCTCCTTTTGACCTCTTCGAGAACAAAAAGAAAAAGAACAACATCAAACTGTATGTCCGCCGTGTGTTCATCATGGACAGCTGTGATGAGTTGATTCCAGAATATCTCAGTGAGTATCTTTTTGCCCTAATGTAGTTCGTTTCAGCGTTCTCAGGGGGACTGGAGTCTTTATCTTAGATTAAGGATCCTCTGCAGCACAACAAGTGAAAGTTTGGTGAGAAAATCGGTCCTTCTGTTGAATCCAGATGACCTTATATATCTTTTTATCTTTATCCCGGCGACTCCTGTATCTTTAAAACCCAGCTTCCATATTTTGATTTCAGACTTTATCCGTGGGGTGGTTGACTCTGAAGATCTCCCCCTGAACATCTCCCGAGAAATGCTCCAGCAGAGCAAAATTTTGAAGGTTATTCGTAAGAACATTGTTAAGAAGTGCCTTGAGCTCTTCTCTGAGCTAGCAGAAGACAAGGAGAACTATAAGAAATTCTATGAGGCGTTCTCTAAAAACCTGAAGGTAAGCAGCAAGTACTTGCTTAATAATGGGTTTTTTTCATTCGGTTAGAGGAGAAGAAGTTATTTCCTAACAAAATGATTTTTTTCCACTACCCATAAAGCTTGGAATCCATGAGGACTCCACTAACCGGCGACGCCTTTCTGAGCTGCTGCGCTATCACACGTCCCAGTCTGGAGACGAGATGACTTCTCTCTCAGAATACGTGTCTCGCTTGAAGGAGACCCAGAAGTCCATCTATTACATCACTGGTGAGAGCAAAGAGCAGGTTGCCAACTCTGCATCTGTGAAGCGTGTGCGGAAGCGAGGCTTTGAGGTGGTGTACATGATGGAGCCCATCGATGAGTACTGTGTACAACAGCTCAAGGAGTTTGATGGGAAGAGTCTGGTCTCTGTGACCAAGGAGGGCCTGGAGCTGCCTGAGGA
>NW_011405366.1:0-927 GCF_000754665.1 Bison bison bison | reverse complement strand
GTGTGACTTTTTTCTTTATTTAATAGAATTGCCTTAGCCTCTCTGGAATCTTGTTCTTCACAGTGTGGCGCAGGCCCAGATAGCATCATCTGGAATCTTAATGTAGCATGTCTGGTCCAGCCCCAATCCCACTGAATCAGAATCTGCAGTTCAATGAGGTTTCCAGGTAAGTTATATTCAGGGTCAAGTGTGAGAGACTTTGCTCTGTTTTCTTATATCTGCCATGGGTCTAGTTGAGTAATTATTCTGTCACATTGCTTATAAAGAGATTCTTCTGTTTCTTCATTGTTTTGTTAATTCCTTTTTTGGGTCCTATTTGAGGACTGTGCAACTTCAAACACTCTTGTAATGTGAATATACCTCCTGTAAATATTTTATAACTACAGCCAGTAACATTTAGTTTAGTTCCTCAATAGTCTCCATAGGGTTTCTGACTTCCTCCATAAAAGTCTCCTTTCCAAGAAAAATGTCCTTTCTTTTCTTATGACATATTTTCATGGCAACTGTCAAACTGAAACCTCCATTTCTCTCCAAATAATATCTTGTCCATTGATGACTTTGAAATGGCCATTGCAGGCAAGTGTTGGATGAGGTGCCCAATGCCTTGTGAAAAATTGAGAGTCAGCATCTATGTACACACCACAATTACACACAAGGTATTGGGTGTTAGAAGTAAAATATTCAAAAATATTACTACTTGCTAGGCCCTTATGGAATTAGTCAAAAGTGCTAAAGGTAGTTTAAAAATGAAAGTTCTTAAAGTTCTTTGTTGTCTTGGCCTTTTTTCCCTGAGTTGTTAACCCAAATTTCATTTGGGTTGAACCTAGAATTGAACCCTAGAATCATTGAATCTAGAATCTCAGGCACCTCAAAACTACCATGTCCCAATGTGAACATTTTCTTTCTCTTTCTATCCTCAGAGCGCAG
>NW_011405365.1:0-991 GCF_000754665.1 Bison bison bison | reverse complement strand
TAATTAAGTAGTTCTCAGTGAATGAATAGCCCCTCAGCCTCTGGCCTCACTTTTATTAAGTGCTTCTCTTTCTCCTCTTTCTAGTGTTTTGGTGGTTTCCTTATCTCTGAGGGCAAATTTAACAAGGCACCAAAAAATGCCCTCAAGCATTTCTGGATGTTCCTGGTGGGAGGATGATGGTGGACATGGTTCTCCGCTCGTGTTTGGTAGAAAACCTCTGTGTGACTGGCCAAACAGAAGCAGTAACAATGTTTTATAAGCACATTGCAGAGTAAAATTTAAAATAGAAAAGCCTACTTAATAAATAAAATCAATGAACATTTACCTTGATACTCAGTGTAACCCTAGCCATTCTTCAAGCCTGACAGATAGCAGCCCTGAACTATTTCCTTTAGCTTATACCCACCAACTACACTTGGCCAGGGATTAGTCTGTGTGGGAAATAAGATGCAGTTCTTGCCCTTCAGAAGCTAACATTTGTAGACCTGCCAGGGTGAAACACCGCTGGCTTCAAAGCATCGCGTAGCAGAAGCCTGGGCAGGGAACTTGTATTTCCTTTACCATCTCACTCTAGAAAGGAGTAGACCTTTATCTCATTTACCTGGGATCTTGTAAAGCTGTATTACCCTACGGACTCCAGTTGATGGGTTCATCTTCTTTTCACACTTAGAATGAAGTGGAGAAATGTTATGTGAACAAAAATGCTTTTCACGGTATTCAGTAAACACTGGGACACAGATGGTCAGACTTGATAAACAGCACTGGCCACAGCATTGGAAATGGGCCTTTGGGGCCACCCTCTGGTATTATGAATTAACCCTTTGTTGTTGGTTGGGCTGCCTCAGGGAAGTCGCTGGGGAAGTAGTTATTTTGCCAAGGATTTCAATATTTTAACGATAGGTATGGGGGTTCTCGCTTACTACCCAGAGGCAGCCTTATGTGTCAGTCCTTGGGATCCTCCTTTTCCAGACTGGAGAACACGGCCCAGGTC
>NW_011405364.1:0-1064 GCF_000754665.1 Bison bison bison | reverse complement strand
GAACATGCTGCTAAGTCGCTTCAGTCGTGTCCAACTCTGTGCGACCCCATAGACAGCAGCCCACCAGGCTCCCCTTTCCCTGGGATTCTCCAGGCAAGAACACTGGAGGTACTTTAGCCATATTGGCAGGGAGGGATGAACATTAGCTCTTGCTAAACACCTGTCTTCACGATGTGCTTTATTCATGCGATATTCATAATAAGGAAATGCAGGATCAGAGAGATGAATAACTTGCCTGCAGTCATTGGTGGCACACTTAGGATTCAAAACCAAGCCTGTCAGACTCCAAAGTTCATGATCTTTCAACTATAGCTCCCTTCTAATCTCATGAAGCAACATTTTAGTCATTGACTCCGGGAACTCTCCCAAGATCCTTCTTAATTTATAGATTCCTTATTAACATGGATATTAGGTACATGAATCATAAACATAGCTATTCTTTACTGATTATCAGACACTTTGTGTATTTTACTTTTAATCTCTTCAACAACCCTCTATGTTGGGTATTATAAGTGACCCACTTTTTGTGTAAAGAAACCAACCATTAGAGGCAAAATGGGGTGTGTTTCACACGCACACCTCAGAGTGCCAACACATCTACAATTGCCAGTCTACTTCAACGGCTATTTCTTTCCCTGCACTTGCCTGGTTTGCATGTCAACGGCAAGCTAAAAGGAATAATTTTGCAGTGTTAAAATATAGTATTATTAATAGGTTCCATTTTTCGTTCAGCTGACTCTCTTGTTTTAGCTAATAGAATGTTTTACTTCTGCACTGTGCTTTGAGGCAATTTTATAGCAAAGATTTTGCTGGCATAAATTGAAAATAAGTTAAAATGTATTTAGGATCATGTTTTCGACAAACACAAAACAAAGGGCAGATCCTAAGTCTTATAAGAAAAATGTAACTGCTGAAGTCATCTACAGTTCAGCAAATAAAAGATTGGAGTCCCAAGAGGAAAAAATATATGTAATGAGTTATTTTTAAAATCCTTCATGTATGCCTGCTTTAACAAATCACCTCTTTGCATTACTATCAAAAACCTAAATTTTCAATAAATTTAA
>NW_011405363.1:0-893 GCF_000754665.1 Bison bison bison | reverse complement strand
ATGTTCCAGGGCTAGCTCAGTTGCAAATTGGTCCACTTATGTTTACATGTGTGCTAAGTCACTTCAGTCTTGTCCAACTCTGTGCAGCCTATCGACTGTAGCTTGCCAAGCTTCTCCATCCATGGGATTCGCCAGGCAAAACTAGGCAGGCTCTTTACCACTAGTGCCACCTGGAAAGCTCCACTTATGTTTATGAATGGTCATATATAGAGATATACAAAATATGAATATAAATTCATTGTGAATCCATTGTTGATTTACTTCTCCTTTTCTTCCTGTTATAATGCAGGTGAATTCTGACTAAATATTATATATCCTCATATGCACATGCACATACACATGGTCTATACACACATATATAATACATATATATGTATGTTAGATGTGATATTTTATACTTATTTATTATCTTAAAGCCCCTCATAGTAGAAAGAGGGTTGGCAAATGTCTGAAATATTTATGATATACCACCTTTCCTTACTATTCTGTGTGTATGCGTATGGGTTTGACATTTTTATTTCATATATGTGGTTCTTGAGTGATTGAAAAAAGGGATAATAAGATTTGTAATCAAGGTCACATCATAGTCTGGCAAAGCAGTGTTTCATATATAATTGATCCTTTGGTTGAGTGTTATTCTAAATATTTACTTCATTGAGACAAATTTAAACAGATATATAGAGTCAGTTAATTAGATATATAGACTTTTAATGGAAACTTGACCTGGAGATTAAACTTATTAAAAAATTTAGTTACTATTTAAAAGAAACTTTACCACAGCTAACACTTTAAGTTGATATCAATACTTACATATTCCAATATTATGGGTATGCTGTCTTTGCTCATACATTTGGGTAGCTTCTGGAATATAGGACTTATTCACGTTTTGCTTC
>NW_011405362.1:0-965 GCF_000754665.1 Bison bison bison | reverse complement strand
GTCCAAGCCACCAAACTTTCCCATCTAGACTCTGGGAGTGCCACCACTCTCCCTGCTCCCATCATCCTCACTCCACACTCTTCAACCTCTCTTTTTTCTTTGGCCTTTCATTTCCCCTCTCATTTCCCTGCTTCCTTACTGGTTCCTTAACAAAACCCTGTACACCAATCTAGTCTCAGGGTCTGCTTCGGGGAAGTAGTTTTCTAGGGTAGTTGAAAGGAATTTACTGTCATCTCCTAAGCAAATAACTTTAAAATCCCCCATAGACATTGCAGCTCTCCTCTGCTAAGAAATGAGTGTTTTCCTCTTTCCTTTCTCGCATACAAAGCCTTGTGCTATTCATTCATTCCTCTCTCCCAGAATCCTCCATCCCCAGTTTCAAATTCTCACCTCTGTATTGCAGAACCGGTCTACCTCAGCAACCGCCTGAAGTTATTTACCAAACCATCAGGGTGCAACCATATTAAAACCCTGAAATCAGCAAACTCGTCTCTTCTTAGAAAGCAATTTAGGGAACTTTTTTTTTTTAACCTTAAGAGCCTGACTCGGGGGACCTCACCTTTACTCCAGTTGACCTATCAGTATATCAAATACTATGCTCCCTCTGAGAGGAACCAACTTGCTGCTGGGCTAGTATTTTTCCCCCCTCACTTTCTACATCTATCTGTATTGTACATACATATGGATGGATGAACATGTATGTATATATGTATGTGTCTGTCTTGGAGCTTCCCTGGTGGCTCAGCAGTAAAGAATAAACCCCACAGTGCAAGAGACTAAGGTTCGACCCCTGGGTCAGGAAGATCCCCTGGTGAAGGAAATGGCAACTCACTCCAGTATTCTTGCCTGGGAAATCCCGTGGACAGAGGAACCTGGAGGACCACAGTCCATGGGGTTGCAAAAGAGTCAGACATGACTGGGCGACTGAACACCACCACCAACAATTGACCAACAATTGACATGGA
>NW_011405361.1:0-941 GCF_000754665.1 Bison bison bison | reverse complement strand
CTCCGTCCCTCCCTCTTTTGTCTCTTTTTTTGTCTTTTATATCTTTTCCTACCTCCTTTCGAAGAGTTGGATTGCTTTTCTGGGTGCCTGATGTCCTCTGCCGGCATTCAGAAGTTCGAATTACTGTGTTTTAAACAACACCATGGACAAAGGAGTAAACAGTTTATATCCAAACTATCACAATTAACCATTGTCCTCTAAAACCTCACATATAATCATCTCAATTGACTGTAGCACAAGCCACTCACTTCCATTTCTACAACTAGGAAAAGGGAGTTAAATGGCTTAAATTAGGGGGAGGTGACTAACTATACTATTTTATTAGCCTCTTGACAGGCTATTTTATAATTTTCAGAGATATCTAGATGCTATTGATAGTAAGTTCATTTCAGCAAATCATAATTTCAAAATCTTACACACTAAAGGAAAGGTATAATTTTAAAGCATGATAAAGTTCCTAAAAGCAATACAAATTTTTTCCTTTGAAAATCAGTTTCCTGAATTTCTAAAAACTAGTAGCACATAATGCCTTTCACTTTGAAAAATCAGTTGAGAGGTTTGGGATTCTACCCTTGGGCCCTCAATACTCCTCTCTGTAAAGTCAGGGTAGAAATAGCTGTCAAACAATGTCAGAAACATTTTCCATGTGTGAGGTTATTTTATCTTTATTAAGGGGTAGATATGATTATTAGCTTGATTTTACAGATGAGGAAACTGAGGCTCAGAGAAGGTCAGTAACTGGCCCATTGACTCATATCCAGGAAGTGGTGGAGCCAGACGTGGGTACTTTGGGTTCAAAGCCTCTGTTCTTAGCCCTATGGCCTGGAAGACACAGGATCTAGAATACTCAAATAGTCATCGCCTGATTCCCCCTGGTACTGCACAAGTACATGTAGTACTCATCTCCCTGCTGTCTCCAGCTCCCCAGTCCTCCCCATGGT
>NW_011405360.1:0-931 GCF_000754665.1 Bison bison bison | reverse complement strand
CTGTTCTCTATTTTATATTTGTTCTAATATTTATTATTTCTTTTTCTTTTTCTGTCAACTTTTGGAACTTAGGTGGGCGTGACTTCCCATAACTTCCAACAATGACTTATATAATCTAATTCTGCACAGCCTCACTAACCTAATTTTCTATCAGTTCACACCTCCCTCGCAGGAAACTTGCCTACCTCAAGACTTTTGCATGTTCTACTGGTACACTTACAATACTCTCATGAAATGTATGACTCCCTCTCCACTGTCAGGTCTCTGTACCAAGGTCATGCATTAGAGAATTCCTCTCTGATCAACGGAATTAAACATAGCACCCCTGACCCTAGAACTCTGTGTCCCTCTACCTTACTTTATATTTTTCCATATCAATTACCATTATATGTCACACTATTCTTGCTACAGTAGTTAACAGTAGTAAACAAAATATAGGATGTCTTTATGAAACTTACCTTACACTAAGTGCATTTCTGTTTACTGCTGAAGCAACCACAGTAAGAATAGTACCCTATCATAGAGTATGCCATAAGTTAAATTTTTTCAAATGACTGACTGTGTCCAGCTTTCATAACTGAATGATCACATATCACATTTTTCAAGTTGGGGAACATAAAGTTTATTGCATATTTAGCATAGTTCCTGGCATGTGGCAACTGCTTAAAATAACACATATGTTTAATAAATAGCCATGAAAAGGTACAAGTTTTTGGAGTAATATGCATTTATATCAGAATATGTTGAACCCAAAGAAGTTTTAAAAAGCAAAGTGAAGATATCCAGGTCACTAATAAGTACAAACAAGGAATTAACCCTAGATTGCTGTTAAGAAATGGCCCTGGGTAATACTCCATTGTGTATATATATGTACCATAGCTTTCTTATCCATTCATCTGCTGATGGGCATCTAGGTTGCTTCCATGTCCTG
>NW_011405359.1:0-1029 GCF_000754665.1 Bison bison bison | reverse complement strand
TTTTTTTTTTTTTTTCTTTTCAAGACAAAATTTGGAAAATAGCCATTCATCACACCTCCCGTTTTAATACTCCATGCCACCATTTTTACGGACGTAGCTCTACCTTGATTTATCTTCTTTTTTGTTAGATGTATGAAAAAGTCCGTAAGAGTTTAGAGATGTGCAGCATCGAGAAGGACATTGAGTACTTTGTGAATCAACGCGGAACTGGACAGACTCCACCAGGTGAATGGAGTGGTGGGCTGGGGGATGTTATTTAGGCAATACTATCAGTCTTTCGTGTCACATGTCATTGAGAATGGAAGTCATCAGCTTCTTTAATGTTTTATGTCTTGATGATTCCCTAGCACCCATCATGTATGAGAATTTCTACTGCCCCCAGAAGAATGCAGCCCCAGGAAAGGCTACAGGGCCTAACTCGGCAAGGTAATATCCAGCTTTCTTTCACATGAAGAAAAGTGCTGTTAGGGACTTCCCTGGTGGTCCGGTGGTTAAGACTCCACACTTCCACTGCAGGGAGTTCAGGCTGCAGTGAGGCCAGAAAAAGAAGAGTACTTTTAATGAGCATTTGTACTTTTAGTGTTTCAGTTCTAATACAAACATGTTAGAATCGGAATGTGTCACCACTGCATTTGTTTAGAGAGGTTTCTGGACTTTTGGAAATAGCGTTTTTAGGACAAATGTTAAATGGATTGTACTGGTCATAGTTTAAGGAGAATTGTGTCATGCTTGAGTGTGATTATTATTACTTATGCACGAATCCTGTACTTTTCTATTAATAATATTTATTGATTTTTACTTATTTATTTATTATTTATTTGGTTGTACTGGGTCTTACTTGCGGCACACAGGGTCTTTAGTTGCAGCATCTAGTTCCCTGACCAGGGATTGAACCCACACTCCCTGCATTGGGAACTCGGAATCTTAGCCGTTGGACCCCTTGGGGAGTCCCAATCCTAGACCTTTCTTGTAGAAAGCAAGAGTTGGCAAACTCTGGCTCCCTGTGAATCAAATCCAGCCTACCTGTTT
>NW_011405358.1:0-1486 GCF_000754665.1 Bison bison bison | reverse complement strand
CAGGCTCCTCTGTCCATGGGATTTTCTAGGCAAAAGTACTGGAGTGGGGTGCCATTGCCTTCTCCGAAAGGGAGCCTATTGCTGTGCAAATGAAAGTCCCTGAAAGGGAACATGGCTTTCTATTTGAAGCTCCCTGCAGCTGAAGCCCCATAAGCCCCTCACCTCCCAATCAGGACTCACGGAAAGGCTAACTGTATGGAACTAGAGAGTTTCTTTAAAAAGGTACCCTCAGTCCTTGGACCTCTTTTCTTCTGCCTCTCTCTTTATTCCTTAGGGGATTTCATTTATTCAAATGTTTTATTTATCTAACAAAATCTATTCCAACATTTATATCTCCACGACAGGCCTCTTGCACAAACCCCAGATTTAAATCCTACTGCCAACTTGATGTCTCAAACTTAAACTTTTGATCAGTTTTGTATATTAATCTTATACTCTACAATGTTACTAGACTTATTAATTCTAGCATTTTTTTCTATAGGTTCTTTAGGGTTTTCTATATACAAGATCATGTTGGCCTGAAAATAAAAATAGTTAGATTTCTTTCTAATTTATATGCCTTTAATTTCTTCTTCTTGGTTTATCTCCCTGGCTAGGACCTCCATTATAATGCTGAATAGAAATGATGAGAATGAACATCTTTTTTTGTTCTTGGTTTTAAGGGGAGAAGTATTCAGTTTTCAATGACCAAGTGTGATATTAACTGTAGGTTTCTCATAGATGCCTTTTATTAGATTGAGAAAGTTCCTTTTCCTTTCTAGTTTTCTGTGACAATTAGTGTTGTGAAAATGGGTATTGAATTTTTGTCAAATGTTTTTGCTATACTTTTTGAAATGATTATATAGTTTTTTCTCTGTCCTTTTAATATACTGAGTTAACAATGATTGATTTTTAAATGCTAAACCCCACCTTGTATTTCTGAAATGAATCTCAATTGGTCATTACACAATACTTTTATATATTTCTAGATTCACATACCCTTATATTTTATTAAGAATATTTTCTGTTTGTCTATGTTTATAACGATATGGGTCTTTGGTTTCCTCTTTTACAATATTTTTGTCAGATTTTTAGTATCAGTATTACCATGACCTCATAAAACAAGTTTGAAATGTTTCCTTCTCCATTTTCTGAAAGAGTTAGTAATTAGATTTGTATCATTTCTTTGCTGAATGCTTGATTGAATTCACCAGTGAAGCATCTGAGCCTGGAGTTTTCTTAGAAGGGAAGCTTTTATCATGAATTTAATTTATTTAATAGATATAAAACTATTCAGATTTTCTATTTCATTTTTAGTTCATTTTACTAGGTTGTGTTTTCCAAGGAATTAGACATAATAACTAAGCTGTCAAATTTCATTGGTATAAAGTCGTTCGTTATGTTCCCTTGTTGTCCTTTCAGTAGACATGGGACAAATAGTAGAATATCCTCTTTCATTCCTGATAGTGGTAATTTGTCTCTTGTCTTTTTTCTTCTTTAATCTTGC
>NW_011405357.1:0-1052 GCF_000754665.1 Bison bison bison | reverse complement strand
TCCAGTGTTCTTGCCTGGAGAATCCCACGAACAGAGGAGCCTGGTGGGCTGCAGTCACTGGGGTTGCGAAGAGTCAGACACGAGTTAGTGACCGAACAACGTATTCCACTATGGGCTTCCCAAGTGACTCAGTGGTAGAGCACCGTCCCGCCAATGCAAGAGACCTAGGTTTGATCCCTGGGTTGAGAAGACCCCTGGGAGGAGGAAATTACAACCCACTATTGTCGACTGGGAAACCCCATGGACAGAGGAGCCTGGTGGGCTTCGGTCCAGGGGGTTACCAAGAGTTGGACCCGACTTAGCAACTAAACAATGGAGCCAGCAGGTGCAGAAGGCGTCAACGGTCAACCTGAAAACCTGAAACAGACAGCAGATTGTGATACTCTTTCTTTCTTTTTGGACAGGAGGCTAGCTTCTCCTTTAATGTGGATCATATATTTTTTTTACCTGTGTGACTCACTGCAGTAAATGACAATAAGTGTGGGTTAGCCTCCCAGACCTGTCATAACAAATTACAGCACAGACTGGATAGATGAAACGGCGCACGTTCACCCTCCCGCAGTCCTGGAGGCTGGAGTCTGAGAGCCAGGTGTGGGCAGGCCTGGTTCCTCCCGAGGCCTCTCTGCTGGGTGCGTAGACGGCCATCTCCTCCCCGAGTCCTCACGTGGCCGTCCCTGTGTGTGTCTCTGTGCCCTGACCCCTTCTTACGAGGACCCCAGTCCTACGGGATCAGGACTCACCCTACTGATCCTGTTTCAGCGTCATCCCCTCTTCAAAGACTCTCATCTCCTAATACAGCCTGATTCTCAGGTCCTGGGGGTGAGGACTTCAGTATGTGCCTTTGGGATGTCACGGAATCAGTTCCTAGCCGATTTCAAGCATCTTCTGTTAGCTGCCCACTGAAGACGCTCTCAATTTTCCCTTCTTTCTGAAGCTTTCTAGTGGCTTATGAAAGTGAACGGGAAGTCGCTCAGTCGTGTCCGACTCTTTGCGACCCTGTGGACTGTAGCCTACCAAGCTCCTCCGTCCATGGGATTCTTCAGGCAAGAATA
>NW_011405356.1:0-1014 GCF_000754665.1 Bison bison bison | reverse complement strand
GGGGGCTTCCCTGTTGGCTCAATGGTAACCTACCAGTGCAGGAGACGTGGGTTCGATTCTTGGATTGGGAAAATCCCCTGGAGAAAGAAATGGCCACCCACTCCACTGTTCTTTGCCTGGAAAATTCCATGGGCAGAGGAACCTGGTGGGCTACAGTCCATGGGATCTCAAAGAGTAGGACACGGCTGAGCAACTAAACAACAGCAATAGCTATCTTGCTCTCCAGATATGGGTTCTATTAAAAGAAGGGGGTATATTTTTACATGTCTTTATAATTGTATCTTACCTCTCTCCCATCTTCCAACCAAGCCTCCCACATTGTTCATCATATTATATGTCCTTAATAAATTATTATTGAATTAATGAATAAGTTAATTAATGCTAAGGAGCTCATTTGAGAAGCTGTGAACTTCCTCCTCTGTCAGATTATTGATTCTGCCTTGAAGTATGTTCCCTGTCTGCATCCCACATGAGAGATGAGCACTAACCAGATGGCCAGCCATGGAGGCGTCCTTGGAACCCAAAGCCCACCTCCGAAACCAGTGGCTGGAAATGATTGGAGACCATACAGACCCTTGGCTAACTTTTCTGTGGCCCCAGCAGCAGCAGCAGCACCAAAGCTGAAGACTGTGTGAAACTGAATTAACTCTTCAGGATTTGACCTGGCTGAGACATCCTCGGCCTCCCCAATCCAAACTCGCTTTATAGTAATTGCTGAGTCACCTCATGTCAACATTATTCAGCACAGACACTGGGCTGCTCTGACTGATGCTTCTTCCAATATATATTGCAGCCAGACATCCAAGCCCCAACACTAATCTGAAGTTTATGACTTAATAAAAGCAGAATCGCTTGACCTATCAGAGGTTCCCCCACATTTTCTGTCAATCATTCCCTGGTGACTGTGTCAGTCTTTGTACCTACCTTCTTTTAGATTCCATCCCCCTCTCTTCCTTCAGAGCATGACATGGTTTGTTTCCAGAATGGTTGTCTGGAAACATGATTAGAGAGAAC
>NW_011405355.1:0-914 GCF_000754665.1 Bison bison bison | reverse complement strand
TTTTTTTTTTTTTTTCCTTCTCTTATTTTGCTACTAATTTAACACATCCATAGATGAGAGGGAGACAGAGGTAGAGAGAAAGAGAGAGAAGAAAAAACACATGATCATCTCAATAGATGGTAAAGTCATTACCATTAAATATTTTATTTCTTGCAACAATCACCCAGACAACTAGCTTATAAAAGAAAATTTATAATAAAACTACAACAGAAAATTCTATAGACATGTCTCTTTTTGAACTTGAGAAGCCGAAATAAAGGAGGAGGTCTTGCACTATCAGATAGATATAAAGTTAAAATAAGTAAAATAATGTGATTTGGTTGTTAAAAAAGGTTAATTTAATATGATAACTCAGAAATAAATCCTCACATATTTGAGAATTTAGAATATGTCATCACAGATCAAGTCGTATTATTATATTTTGCTGCTGCCCACCCCCCCAACCTCAGTGTGTATGATATCTGAAATAGAATTAAATTTTCCAATCTCTTTGAAATTACAGTAGATAGAATTTGTGAAATGTTTATAACACCAAGACTTAGTATATTGAAAATAATAGAGCAGAACCTGTGTAACTGATTTAAAGGTATTCAAAACATTATTAATCCTTTGCCTTCCACAGCATCAGTAGCATTTTATTTTAGTGAGCAACTGGGCTTTATTAGCTTCATTCCAGACCTCTGTACTCCAGCCCCACTTTTTCTACTCCCTGGGAATTTTAGGAGCCTTATACTCCCAAAAGGAGAGAATGTCTACAAATGCCATGTCACAGATATTTTGAGAACTGTTGAAGGTTTTCAAGGTTTTTTTTTCTTTCACCACCTTTTTTGAGAATTAAATCTCTCTCTCTCTTTTTGTAGGACTCTAACTTCTCAGCCTTCTGCCAGCATACCTGCTTGTGTATTTTTTTTTAT
>NW_011405354.1:0-942 GCF_000754665.1 Bison bison bison | reverse complement strand
TGACAGCAGATGATATGGTTGGATGGCATCACCGACTCTATGGACCTAAGTTTGAGGAAACTCCAGGAGTTGGTGATGGACAGGGAAGCCTGGCGTGCTGCAGCCCATGGGGTTGCAAAGAGTCAGACGCAACTGAGTGACTGAACTGATTTAAAAAAATTAAGTTATTTACCTAACTCTGAAAAATTAAGGTACATCTTTACACAACCATTAAAATGGAAAAGAAATATTTTAAGTATAAAAAGCTTCAGATATACTATTGAAATAAGATATAAAACTTCCAATAGAGCTCAACAACGAAAATTATGTATAAAATGATAGGAAGGAAATATACTCTGAGCAATACAAGTGATTTCCACTTTCTTCTAGATAGCTCTTGAATTTTTAAGTTATTGTACAATGAACTTATATTAATTTTATAAGAACACTAAAATGTCATCTATAATTTCAGTCTTTTTGGCATTAGGAACTTATAATACATTTTAAAGTGGCTATTCGAGAATAAGAGACTTAGGAGACATAACTACCAAATGTAATACAGATTTTGTTTGGGTCCTGATTCTAATAAATTGTCCATAAAAAGATGACTTTGAGACAACTGGCAAAATATGAATATGGATAGAGAATTTTATGATAGTGATAAATTATGACTAAAATATTAAAAGAATAATAAAAAATTAGCAGGTGATAACAACATGGTGGGTATGTTGAAAAAAAGTTTATCAAAGAAATAAATAAAAGTCTTTATAGTTAAAATATCAATAAAATTTATTTAAGTTCATAGGAAAAAAATATATCAGGAAGAGAAATAGTTGAAGTGACAGCAAAATATTGAGAACTATTTAAGCTAGGAATAAGCTGATTTACTTTTCTATGCTTTCTATATGTTCAAGTTTTACATAATAAAGCTTGAGAGGAAAAGAGATCAAATATTGTAGAGCC
>NW_011405353.1:0-1014 GCF_000754665.1 Bison bison bison | reverse complement strand
TGTGTGTGTGTGTGTGTGTGTGTGTGTAGCAGATGCAATGTTAGACCAAAGAGTTATAATTACAGTAGAGTGACACAGAAAGGGTAAATCAAAGATCAGTGCACATTTGGGATATTTGATGCAATCAGGGAAGAAGGGAAAACACAGGGGTAAATAATAAATCTAAGGAAAGCTACCAGATTCTGGACCCATTTTTAACAACTCCTTTCTCTGCCTAGTCCTGCTTCTTTCACTCCTTAAAGGTGTTTGTCCTAAAAGTTCTCCTTAGTCCACATTCTGCTCACAAATTTCAGTTTATTGTCTCACTGGGAAGATGACCTATAACAAAGGTCTGTCTTTTTGTTCTTATTTATGGGTGATTTCCTCAATTTTATTTTTTAAATCCTTTTATTGAATTTTTTACAATGTTTTCTTTAAGAGCTCCTATTTGTTCATTTTTAAAACAGCACTTTGCCCTTGTTTTATAAATTAGAGAGTTTTGTTTTGTATTGCTTTTGTTCTCATCTGTTGTCTTCATCTTGGCATTTTAACTCTTATGTTAGAAATGTTCCTCAAATGTTTTTTGGAAGCAATGTACACATGTATGGACTTTGTTCCCTGGGAGCTTTTACTTTACAATTGAATGAAGAGGTGTTATTATGTATCCTCATCCCCCAGAGTTTATTTTTCTCTGAGGCCATTTAATCTCCATAAACCCCCCCCCCCCCATTTTCAGCCTAACGAGACTTGTGATCAAGTATTTCATAGAGGGAGTAATCAGAAGAGGAGAATATGTTTTGATCTACAGTTCTACATTTTGCAGTTTAACTGTGCATCTCATTCAGCATTTTTTATCGCATTTTCTTTTTCTGGCTCATTATTAGGTTCCTTGTTAAGGTTTTTTTTTTTTTTAATAGCTTTGCTGAGATATAATTCACATTATATCATGAAATTCACTCAGTGAAATGTTCTCAGTATACTCACAAAAGTGTACAACCATCATCACTGTCTAATTTTAGAACATTTTCATCATCT
>NW_011405352.1:0-1323 GCF_000754665.1 Bison bison bison | reverse complement strand
TGGCCTGCTGCAGTCCACAGGATCACAAAGAGTTGGACTCGACTGAACAACTAGTAAAAGTGGCCTGATAGGTAAGAAGGGGCTGGATCTATCAAGTAAAGGCTTAATGATCAGGTTTTCATTTTAGAAGGATTATCTTCCATCATTATGGAAGGTAGCTTTGAACAAGAAGAATGTTAGTGGGGAGGCCAAATTTGAGGTCGCTATAATAATCAATATGACAAAAAATAAAGCTCTGAAGTGGAATAGTTGTAACTGTGAGAACCTGAGATACATTGATGAGACAGAGTTGATAGAAAATGATGGCTGATGGATTATATCTGAGGGCAATGGGTAAATGTTGAAAATTGGCACTGACACCAAAACTTCTTAACCTTATTTTCATATTAATAATATCATACTTCTAGAACTATATAAATATGTCATTATATTCCTCAGCCAGGAGTCTCCTCTAGTTGATAGTTCAGGGAGATCTTTAGTACTTATTTACCTGTATATAAAGTGAACATCTATCCTTTTAATATTCCTGGATTATAAGTTTTACCATATATGGTCAACTCTTTATCTATCTCTGGGCCATCATGCAATAGAAGCTCTGTGTAAGCATGGTCGATTTTATACATATACACATATGTGTGTGTCTCTGTGTGTGTATACACATACATATATGTACTTCCACATGAAATATTTGAATGTTTGGCTTATGCAAATAAACACGCAAGTCAAATTTTGTTCTGAAATTTTGTTTCACATATATATTAATTCAGTGAGGGTTTAAGAAAGGGCACTGTACAATCTCCAGGTAGCAAAAACAAAGCCACAGTGCATGATCTGGTAACATGAACAGAAATTTATAAACATTCAAATAGAGCTAAGGCATATGAACAGTCTCTAAAAACCTTAATTTAAGTGAAAGCTCATCTGTATGATGAGAATCAATCAATCTTACTCCCATTAAGGAATTTTTTTGGCGGAGATTTGGTTATCAAGTAGCACTTTATAGTATAAACTGCATATACAGAGTCTTGAGGTGGTTCATCCTAGTCAACGCATGTACTGTTTTTGAATTACCGGATTTTAACACCGTATGGTAGAGTTCACCTGTTTCCTATTTGAGAGTAGTACTTTCTGTTTCTCCTTTGTAAGAGACCTAAATAAAGCAGGTCAAGGCTACTGAATCCCAAGGTGTCTCTTACCTCAGCATGGTTCTTCACATAACAGGGTTTGCACACAGGCTTGTCATTGACCATCACATATATTTCCCCAGCTAGGATGTTGTCACAGTCAAAGCAGCAGAAGTGTTTCAGATGCCAGTTTTGGTTT
>NW_011405351.1:0-900 GCF_000754665.1 Bison bison bison | reverse complement strand
TAGGCTCCTCCATCCATGGGATTTTCCAGGCAACATACTGGAGTGGGGTGCCATTGCCTTCTCCAGAAGTGCATTCTGGGAGGTTATTATTGACTACTCATGTCCAGTGTATAAAGAGGAAAAAAAATGTCCTAGGTGGGAAATCAAGAGACAGTCTAAAGGACAAAGTCTACCAAGAGGAAAGAGGAGGATTAAACTCGACATGACATAAAAGAATCTGCAAATCCAGTTGAACCAACGTGTTTGGGGAGAAGAAAATCAAAGTCAGAAGAAAAAGTCCAAGGCCACAGTGAATGGAGTCCTTTGCCGGGAATGGATAGCAAACTATTGTTAAAGCCACAAAGGAAGTAAATGACTCATTGCAGAAGGGCTGGCAAGTGCGTTTTTTTTGGGGAAAAAAAATTCTCGACTATTATTGATGGAAATGTAATGGATTTAGGCTATGGGAAGTAAAAATGATGACTTCTTCTCTTTCTGACATTTTTTTTGTGAATGCATCTAGGGCTTCCTGACCCACATCCCTCCATTCAAGAATTCTCCCCTAAGACAGTTCTCCAGTTTTTATAACTTCAAGTTGATGCATATTAAAAAATTATTTCTGGCTCTGTGACTCTTCCTTTTATCTTTATCCTGGTTTGCCTTAAGTCAAAAAGATATTACGAGTCCATTAATGTAACAAAGGATAACAGAAAATTGTTAAAAGTTCTCATTATGGTATCCAGGCATTTCTCCCACTAGGTGAAAGAGGTGTTTGAGGCACCAATAAATACATTCATCCTCTGTGTCTAAATTCTAAAATAATTGAAAGACAGGCACAGACATCAGAAGGCAGAAAACAAAACAGAATCTGTAATACAAACAAAACAAAAAATGAAGTAAACAACAACAACAACAAAATCT
>NW_011405350.1:0-928 GCF_000754665.1 Bison bison bison | reverse complement strand
GATTAATTAGCATTAGTTACTAAGAACTCAAGGTTGTAAAGTACTGGATAAGAGTTAGTTTTTGTTGTACTTTACAACCTTGAGTTCTTAGTAACTAATGCTAGTTAATCTCCAAAACAGAAACCTTGAAAAGGTGCTATCATGTAGAACTTCGGCATGTCAGATGTTATCGTTTCTGTCATTTCTATTTATCAATAATACATATTCAGCAAATATACCACATGGTTGCTGTACATCCTTCAATGTAATTACCAAACAAATATGTATTCAGCCTGTCAGAAGCCTAATAGAGAGTCAAAGCCTTAGTTATAGACTAAAACTAATGATGGTAACTATAAACAGTGACAGACTGGATGGCAGTCCCTGTACAGTCTCGATTTGCAATTTTGTGTTTGGCAGAAGTCATAGATTTTATTACAAACAGTATATTGCAGTCCAAAGGAAAAATGGAAGCATTATGAGCCATTTTCAACGACTGTCTCACAAAACACACACTGTAATCACCCAGCTGCAGAGAACAATTCCTTGCTGATATGACATGGTGAGGGCTGTTGTTTCTATTATTGCCATTTATTTTAAAGACAGGGAGCATGCATAATATAAAATCTTTCAAAAGGGACCAACATAAAAGCTGTGGCTTTGTAAGTAGTCAAAATGCCTAATACCATTCAGAATTAATAACGAACAACGCAAGAAAGAAATTCTGTTTCAGGGAGTGAGTGACTCAAGAGTCAAATGTTTAACCAAGGTGTACTTTTGATTTGAAAACATGGTTTGAAGAAATACTGATATAAAACAACTGAAGATAAAAATATCACAGTGGATTTATTTTCAGTTTTTCAAGTTTCAGTTCAGTTCAGTTCAGTTGCTCAGTTGCATCTGACTCTGTGCAACCCCATGAACCGCAGCATGCCAGGCCTCCCAGTCT
>NW_011405349.1:0-916 GCF_000754665.1 Bison bison bison | reverse complement strand
GCTGTATTCGGTCTTAAAATCTATAGGATCCTTTAAAATGATTAAAAATTAAAGTGGATTGGAAGGAGATAGTAATATTAGAGACTTACTGCTTTATAATAAGTATGACTTCAGTACCATAATACTAGAGATATAGAGTAAAGGATTAAAGCTTAATGCAAATGCATGATATCAAGTCCCTCTAAGATCTGCTTCTTATTAAACTAAACCAAAAGAGAACTCTCTCACATTCTTCTTCCTAAATGTAGTTCCTTTTGCTAGAAAAAAAGATCACGTCAGTACTGACGCATTCAACTTCTGTCTAAAGCATTTCTCAGTGCTAAACCCAACTTTTTCCAAAAGCAGAGGAAAGATAAGACACTTCAAAGAAAACACTTCAAGCAAGACATTTTTTATTTCCAAATCCACTTTCATCTTCATTTATTCATCTTTACTTAAATATTTGAGAACCTATTTAATACACATAGAATCGTGAGGACTAAGGTAAAGGATTACAACATGCCTGGTTTCAAATAATGCATGGCTTATAAGACATAAGTAGTAAATACTCATAAAGAAAACTTTTATTTGTAACCATTAACTTTTTTCTATGAAAAAAAACATTCTTAGCTTTCTATCTCCTCTGGATAAAGAACTTTATTGTTCACTTGAACTACTGCAAAGTAATCACAATGTTTCTTCCAGAAACAATTTCTCCCTTGATTATGAGATTTCCATTTGCTAGTTTGTGCACCATTATGCATTTTCTTCAGAGAAGGCAATGGCACCCCACTCCAGTACTCTTGCCTGGAAAATCCCATGGACAGAGGAGCCTGGTAGGCTGCTCCATGGGGTCGTGAAGAGTTGGACACGACTGAGCGACTTCACTTTCCCTTTTCACTTTCATGCATTGGAGAAGGAAATGGCAACCCACTCC
>NW_011405348.1:0-921 GCF_000754665.1 Bison bison bison | reverse complement strand
TTTTTTTTTTAACTTCTTTATTAAGGTGGATACACATTCTCATATTAACAATTCTTGTGAACAAAAGCAACCAAAATAAGACGATAGTGAGATGTAATGGGAAATACCAACATACGCTTTTATCAAAGTAAATGTGATTTGGAAACTAGGAAAAAATTAAAATAAACAATGCCTATAACTACATTTGCTTTGAGTGCTGTTACTATAACCTATAGATTTATTGATCTAAGGTACAAATCTATCATAAACCAGAGAAAAATATTTTTAAAACTTATTGTAATGAGTACAATTAAGAAATAATTAACAAAAGTTGACATGTATAACTTAAAAAAAAGAGATACAGGTGTAGGCATAAACTTATGTCATGGATCCTTCTATGAGTCATAACAAAACATGAGTTTTATATACTGGGCTCCTCATCTAGTACATGAAAATAGCAGGGCCATTCTCCATCTGAGAACCAAGAGTTCTCTAAATATAAGATCAAATTATAGTCCCGTTGCCACAAATGCAAAACCACCTCAGCCAACCCACCTGTTTGTCAATCTTAGCATGGCAGCTTCAACTAACCAAGTGTACTGTTAAGTCATTCTTTGAAATTCCTTGGCTCACTTTAGTCTAAATTTAGAAGTGAAAATTGTAAAAGACTGTAAACATTTCTTGGTAAAAGTCATAAACTCTTATTAAAGGTTTTAGCTTGCAGTGGTTCTCCAGCCTGGCTGCATATTAGAATCTTAGCCTGAGCGGCCGAGGTCCAGTGATTCCCAAAGTGCGCACCCAGGTTATTTTCAAGTCCACTAGGGCCTAGGTAGAGCACCTGTGTGTGAGGGGCGAGATCTCAGCTGACAGCTGAATGTGGTGTTTCAATGTGAGGCGCTTGGAAGGTTTGAAAGAAACAGTATGAAACCCACATTTGCTTTT
>NW_011405347.1:0-934 GCF_000754665.1 Bison bison bison | reverse complement strand
GAAGAAGGCTTCCACAGGCCCTGAGCGCCAGCAAATCCAGGGAGTCACAGAGGCAATGTTCAGTGAATCTTCTCGAGCAGGAAAGAAACCCAGGGGAGCACCGTGGCGGAGAGTAAGCCAGAGGGCGCCTTGTGAAGCAGGAGGAGGACGAAGAGCAGCAGGAGGAGCGTGGGCAGACAGAGCAGTGAAGTGGAGGGAGGCTACGCTCGCAGAGAAGAGCCCGCTCTCCGCAAGAACAGAGACGGGATTACGAATCTGCACTAGATTTCAAAGGCAGAGGAGTGACTGCAAACGGAGGCTGGGAAGGAGAAAGACAGGGCAAGGGCCCGGGAGGTGACCACTGAAGGCAGCCCGCGAGGGCGGGAGGCAGGCCAGCAGGGAAGCGGGCGTCTGTACACAGGGAAACCCTGAAGGCCAGGGAGGGAGGGGTACGAGGGCTCAGAGTACTCGACCTCCTACAAGCCAGAGAGTTAGATGTGGTGACGACCCGGGCTCCAGGGCAGAGACCTACATTCCAGGGTGCTCCATCACCAGCTCTGAGGCCTGGCACAGAACGGGCGCCCAGGAAGCATTCGCTGAGCAAATGGGTGCACGGCCTGGGCGGGGCACTGCAGCTTCTGCGTGGGGCTCTCACAACGCTGAGCTGAGAGCCTCTAAATGACACCTCTGAGGGTGGCCTTGACCTCCAGGGCTGCGGTGAGGAGAAGATGGAGTGACACCTGTCACTGAGCCAAGGACGTCCACGCTCCCTCCTGCTGACTGCGGCGCTGCAGTCGGCGTGGGCCGGGGTCTGGGCGGAAGGAAGAGGCCACACGGGGTCAAGGCGGGGGCACAGCTGGCACGCCAGCCGAGGAGGAAGTCCAGTACACAAAGAGGGACTTCCCTGGTAGTCCAGTAGCTAAGATGCCATGTTCCCAATGCAAAGAGCCCGGAT
>NW_011405346.1:0-907 GCF_000754665.1 Bison bison bison | reverse complement strand
TTAAATGCTCTTTTGCTGAATTTGTGGGGGAGAAAGTGTTCTCCCCGTCCTACTCCTCCGCCATCTTGGCTCCTCCTCCATCTTACATTTTAAAACTTGCTGCCCCTTTGCATTTCCCCCTATAGCTGGGTGTTTTTGTCTCAGAAGGTTGGGTTCCTGCTTAGAAGGAAGGAAACCAATGGCTCAACCAAACCTCATAGTCCTGACATGCTTTATTTTATTGTGATATTGGTCAGAAGGGATGTGGGTGGGCAGTAGGGAGGTGGTAGGACTTTTTAGGTTGTTAGAGCCACTATAACCTGATGCTTTTTAAATGCAGTCATGTGATTTTCCCAATTGACTGAGATGCTGTCTACAGATGAGCCCATCTGGGAAGTTTTCCCTGCCCAAGAGGAATGGTGGTATGCAGTCACATGGGATTGCATCTCCTTGCCTAGTGACAGGGACCCCTAGTTCCTGCTGCCTAAAGCAGGAGCAGACCTTTCCTCGTCTGCTGGCCAGTGGGGCAGCTCTCATGCCCAGGCTTGGGAGAGAAACAAGATTCACTTTGTACATCCAGAAGTCCCCCACCATAGCCCTCACGTTGGCTGGAAAACCACTTCAGTTCAGGGAGCCCACCACGTTCTCCCTGACAACACGCTGAGGTCTCTCCTGGGCCAGACCCCACGCTGGGCAGACCCCAGCTACACAAAGAGTTACAGGGCAAGTGTTGGCTCTGACAGGTGGCCTGGGTGTGATACAAAAGGGCAGAGAGAGGCCTTAAGGCTGTGTCCACAAGCACGGGAGAGGGGGGAGGATTGCTTCTGTGGCCTAAACATCACTACTGACATTCTTTGGCCAGAAGGAAAATCTGGGTAGGGTACAGCCTGGGATCTCCTGGCATCACCACAGCGGTGCCCAGCCTAGG
>NW_011405345.1:0-951 GCF_000754665.1 Bison bison bison | reverse complement strand
CTACTAGATTTGGTTTTCAGCTGAGGTCAAATTCATTTCCCTGTCTGCAGGGCTGACTCAGTTTTGTAGGTCAGTCATTTGGCAAGCCCTGCTGCCCACAAGCTGAAATAAAATAGCGCCTTCCTGGACCTAACCATCGGTTAGATGATACACAGGACTGGAACTTGGTTTTTTGCTTATGTGATGCTTAGTCCCTAACTGCTATTGGACCAGTGGTCAAGAGGCGTATTTGTAGCCTCTCCTTGAAGAACATTTACCTACCAGTGATCTCCCCTAATATCACTTCCTATACCCTCACCTTTCTCCCAGGAAGTATTCCCTCCTTGTACCTCCTCCGCGGCTTCTCCATGACCTCAGTGACCACTGACAGTGGAGCAAAGTGACTTCCTTGAAAGATGGAGAAGCCCATCCAACCCCAGACACAAGGACAACCTCAGCGCCCACCAGAGCAGCTTGGGGTCTCCTTGTAACATCAGGCTGAAGAAATACCTTCTGATGGACGATTTTGAACTATTTAATACCAAAGCAACAGAACGCTTTTTCTCTCTCAAATCTTCTACAAACTGCGCCCCCATACACTTGTACAAAAACCAGATAAAAGGAACTTTTGTGGTTGACAGAGAGTTTAGAGCTCAGGGCCCAGTCAGCTCTGTTTCCACCAGTCCTGGGCAGGGCTCCAAGTAAACAGCTTGAGAAGTCTCCATCCTACATGATACATGCAGCTCAGATGACCTTCGCAGGTTCACGCCCTGGATCTTCCCAGCCTCCCGTGTTATCTCAGCATGAGTCCACCAGGTCCCCACGTTCTACCTGAGTGAGAAACCTTGCCCACCTGTAAGGTCTGTAAGGTCCTGCACCTTCCAGCTGACCGCAGACTCCTAAAATCGGACCCACTCCCTGATGTAGACTCAGCGTTCATTGACAAGGGCCCGCTGCTCGCCTCATACATCC
>NW_011405344.1:0-1050 GCF_000754665.1 Bison bison bison | reverse complement strand
TGGCAGTTTCGGCAGTGCATGAAATATCGATCACTCTCCTACCTGTGCTTTGGCCAGGGCTTTGGAGCCTGTTTCCAGGTAGTGAAGTCACTGATTGCTGAGCCAGGAGGATGAGTAACTGCCGATCTCTCCAGCTGAACTTTGTCTCATACAGGTGTCCAAGGCAAGGCAGCCCAGGTTCCTCTGCCCAATCCCGAATCAGACCATTACACCCGGCATGTGCTATGAGGCCTCAGAGCAAGCACAGCCAATCGTGGCTATAAATCCAGGACGTTTATAAAGTCTTTGTGCACCTCTACACTCAAATAACCTCAAGTCCCACAGGACTGAAGGAAACAAGTTACAATTGTTGTTTGTTCACCAAAACCTCATTCTTCAGAGGAACAAGGAGCCAGGACATAGGTGTCACTCAGTAAATCGCCCAGCAGCAACTGGGGAATGGTGGCAAGGTAGGGGAAAAAAAACTGATCAAATAATGAGTTGGAGGAGAGAGCAGGGCTTGAAGCAAAGAAATCAGCCTGGATAGGGCAGGAACCCAGAAGATTCCTTTTCTCTGTGCCATTTGCAAATGTGCATATTCAGAGTGATTCACTTTAACATTTCATGAGGAGGAGGGGGCCAGGGCTGGCTCAACTCCAGGTCCAGGTGGTTACTAAAAACATGCTACCAGTTCAGAGCTGTGGGACAAATTGTGTTTTCAGTGAAGGCAGAGAAGTACAAGGTCGGCATCCAGCTAACAGATAAAGCCAACATAGCAAGGGTGGGAGTGGGCTGGGGCTCAGAGAGCTCACCCCAGACACCAGCAAGCCACTCAGACTCAGAGACGCCCCTCCTGCTAGGCAGAGGGTGCAGAGTCCTGCTGGTCCTGCACAGGCCTGGCTCAGAAGGGACGGTGATATTAGAGAAGAAGGGCATTTTGAGAGGATGTCTGAGACAAAAGCAACCTCTTCACTTTAAAAACATAAACAGCAAAACAAAACAACAATGACCAAAAAAGAGTAAATTGAGGCCAAGAGTGAAGGAAGTCACTGGCTGATCTCGCCATCCATT
>NW_011405343.1:0-1019 GCF_000754665.1 Bison bison bison | reverse complement strand
ATGGTTTGCCTTGGAAATGAACAGAGATCATTCTGTCATTTTTGAGGTTGCACCCAAGTACTGCATTTCCGACTCTTTTGTTGACTGTGAGAGCTACTCCATTTCTTCTAAGGGATTCTTACCCACAGTAGTAGATATAATGGTCAACTGAATTAAATTTGCCCATTTCAGTCCATTTTAATTCACTGACTCCTAAATGTTCATTCCTAAGTGTCAGTGTTCACTCTTTTCATCTCCTGTTTGACCACTTCCAATTCACCTTGTTCCATGGACCTAACATCCCAGGTTCCCATACAATATTGTGCTTTACAGCGTCGGACTTTACTTCCATCATCAGTCACATCCACAACTGGGCGTTGTTTTCACTCTGGCTCCATCTCCCACAAGTTTGTTTCACTTCTTAGGTTTCATGTGTAAGGGACACCATGTAGTGGCTGTCTTCTCGGTCTGATTTATTTCACTAAGGATTATGTTCCCCAAGTCCATCCATGATGTTGTAAATGGCAGAATTTTACCCTTTTAATATCTGGGTACTATTCCATTCTTTATGTTGTACACACCCCACATCTTTATCCATTTATCTGTCTGTGACACTTTAGATGCTCCCGTGTCTTGGCAGTTGTAAATGATGTTGCAGTGAATGCTGGGGTGCATGTGTCTTTTATAAGTAGTGTTTTCATTTTCTTCAGGCAGATACCCAGAAGTAAAATTGCTGAATCATGTATTAACTCTATTTTCATTTGTTTGAGGAACGTCTGTACTGTTTTCCACAGTGGCTGCACCAACTTCCATTCCCACCAGCAGTGTAGGAGGGTTCCTTCTCCACGCTGTCTCCCACATTTGGTATTTGTAGGCTTTTTTTTTTTTTCAGACTGCCATTCTGACAAGGATAAGGTTGTACCTCATTGTGGTTTTGAATTGTTTTCCTCTGAATATGTTGGACACCTTTTCATGTGCTTGTTGTTAATCTGTGTGGCTTCTTTGGAAAAATGGCTATTCAGATCATCTGCTCATTAATT
>NW_011405342.1:0-1208 GCF_000754665.1 Bison bison bison | reverse complement strand
GATGAGATCAAATAGGGAAATGAAACAGGAACAAATCAGAACAGTTTAACTCTAGTTTTAGAGTGTGGATCAAGGGTAATAACTCTGAGAAGGGACAGTGAGCACATGTTGTAGAGGGTCTTTAGTATCAGGGTGAGGTTTACTGTGGTAGATGGTAGGGAACGATTCAAGAATTTGCCTTTGTGAATGATATATGTATTGCTCTAAGGATTGGAAACTTCTCAAAGAACAGTGTCTGTCTTGGTGTTGGTATCCTGAAGGGTTACCATAATACCTATATAGTAGGAAATGTTGAATGGATTGACTCAGTTTCACATATAGTTATAAAATTGTGAGATTTTAGAGTTCAGAAGGACCTGGTATTAAATTTATGCATTTACAGATTTATAAACTCAGGGAGAATTGGCATCTTTATGATGACTTCCTGCTTTCTATTCAATAACATAATATGTCTTTCTTCCTATTTATTTAGATCTACTTTTGTATTTTGTATTTGAGAGTATTGTAAAGTTTTCATTTTGTGTTGTAGTCTTTAGCATTATGAAGTTTCTTTTATCTTCTTTAATGACTTCTGCCCTGTGTCTGATATCAGTATTGAGGTCTCTGTTTTGTTTTTATTTGTATTATATTTTTTAGTACACTTCTACTCAGCCTTCTATTTTTAATCTGAATTACTTATTTTAGGTGTATCTCTTGTATAGAGACTAGAGATGGATTTTTCTCTTTTAGCCAGTCTGAAAATCATTTTCTTTTAATAAGTGAGTTATACATATATATGTTTATTGAAAAAAAATGCTGTGTTTGGGCTTGTTTCTGTCACATAGCTTTCACACGTCTACTGTGTGTGTATACAAGGCTTTCCACTATGTGTACTGTTTTCTTTGTGTTCTCTTCCTTTTTTTATTTTTTCCATTTTTGTATTTTGGAAGGTTTGATTTCTGTTCTAGTTGTTATCTTTAATCAAAGAATTTCTCTTAGCCTTTCTTTAGATACTGACTTTATTCCCTACTATAAGCAACACTAAAATTATCTAGTAACTGTTTCTTTCCTTTGCCTCTATCATTTAATTCTAGTTTAATTTCTATGGGGTTAAATATGTTCAGATTTATACTAATTGATTTATGAGCTTCAAGTTGTATCCCTTTATTCCCAATTAATATTTAAGAAGTTAGTGAATTTGATTTCTTCTTTCTCCTATTTTGCCGGGG
>NW_011405341.1:0-945 GCF_000754665.1 Bison bison bison | reverse complement strand
TTTTAATTGTCTATGGTCCCCCTTTTCAGCCTTGTCTTTATTAGACTTGACTCAGAGTCCCTCAGAACAGCAGCCTTTTGGCAGGGTATTTGCTGAAAACAAATATTGCTGTAGCAATATTTTAATAATTCAGTGATGAGGAACAGGAGGGAAAACAACAGGCAAATCAAAAATGTGAAAAGGAAAAGTTGGGGCAAAAGATGCTTTGAGGGAGATTTATAAAGCTATGACATATCTGAGAGTCATGGAGCCGTGCACATGCCCAGGGCTGTGCTCATGCATAGAGGTAAGCCCTAAGCTGTAAGCCATAAGCTCTCTCTTCTGGCTGACCTTGAAACTCTGCTCAAATAAAAGTAAGGGATAAGGCAGAATTTCCAAATGCCAGCTGAGTCTTGAAGGGACACCTGCATACCAACACAAAACCCAACAATCAAGATGGGAACTCACTGCTTCTAGGCATTTAAGGAAATTTCTTTTGAATCACTAACTAACCAGTGAGCTAACAAAGAAGAGTCTTAAAGACATCTAGTCTCATGGACTGGAAGACTCAATATTAATAACAAGATGCTTGGCTACCCAAATTGTTCTACATATTCAATACAATCTCTATCAATATTCCTCTTGGCTTTCATTGCAAAAACTGACATGCCGATACCAAAGTTCCCACGGACATGTAAGAAATGAAGATAGCCAAAACAATCTTGAAAGGGAGAGCAAACTGCTTATCCTCAGTTTTAAAACTTTCCAAGCTATAGTAATCAAGAATGTGTGGTACAGGCATAAGAGTAGACATAGAGATTAATAACAGAATTGGGGCTTTAGAAATAAACCTTGACACACACACACATACATATATATATAATACCTAATACCTACACAGCGTATTAAAAAGCAGAGACACCACTTCGCTGAAAAAGGTCTGTACAATCATATATGTATATATGA
>NW_011405340.1:0-1356 GCF_000754665.1 Bison bison bison | reverse complement strand
GTTTCTCAGCATTGGACAGATGATATGTATGAGAGGAGCTGGGTGTGTGGGATTGTCCAGGCCAGAGTGCCCTGCGAATGGGGGTAAGAGGAGGCATCCACTCAGGAAGCGCCATGCTTCAAGTCCCACATGCGTGTGAGTGTGTGGTGTGGTACATGTGTGTGTGCTGTGGCAACAGGACTGGGGAGGCTGTGAGAGAGACAAGCACACACCTGTAATAACATTGGCTTTAGACGCTAGGAGAGAAGAAATTCCCCCAACTGTTTTATCAGAGCCCAAGTTACCAAATTACATTGTTGTTTTAAATTTGAGCTTCTCTGCCTGCAAATGGGGGGATCTCAGGTTCAGGAGCTTAATGCTTGGCTGGGCCTGGGGAGATCCACTTCCCCACCCAACCCAGGCTCCGGAGCTCCCAGGCCCATGAACAAAAGTCTTCTCTCTCAGGGCTTTGAAGTGGAAACACTAACTGCTCCCTTTAATTAGAAAGAAACCCCCTATTGTTCCTGCTTTATTACTGATGGATGAAGACATAGGAGGGGGTGGATTCTGAAAAGCTTGAGTGGGGTGGGGGAGGAGTGAAGGGGACTGGAAATCTCTATTTAAAATAGAAATTCTCCATACCATCTCTACTCACCAAACCAGATCTCTTCGTTCACCCAACAACCAAGATTTCACAGGGCATCCAGACTTTGATTAGATGTTATAGTAAAGATAGAGGACAGGGTTCCGGCCCTCAACGAGCAAGGGGACAAGAAATGAAAGATGGCTGACATGAAGTCAGTACTGCCAATATAAGCAAGAAGAGTTTAGGATAGAGAGCAAGGAGATGGTCCCATAAGACAACCTCCTTAGAAAAATTTGGGGTGGGGCCCGGATGGTGTGGAAGTGGCCATGTGATGGCAGTGGTGGGAGCTGATGGGGGGCGTCTGGGGGTCCCTGGGGCTGCTCCCCTGCTTCAGCGAGGCCGGACGCTCCGACTCCCGCCACAGAGGGAGGCACTCGGAGCCTCCTGGGCAGTGTTGGCCCCTGGGTTCCGTGCTCATAAAGGCAGGCCCAGCATGGCTGCTGGCAGCAGAGCGCTTTTTCTTTTTTAATTTGTTTCTAGTTGAAGGATAATTGCTTTACAATATTGTATTGGTTTCTGCTATAAAAACAGAGCCCTTTTTTAAAAACCTATTTTTATTCTTGGCCGTGCCACGTGGTTTGTGGGATCTTAGTTCCCCAACCAGAGATGGAACCTGTGTCCCCTGCAGTGGAAGCAGAGTCCTGTTAGCCTCTTGCTCTGTGATGAGACCATTTGGTAGTATCCGTCCTCCCTTCACTGCGGTATCGTTGAGATGCTTCCAAGTCAGGGAC
>NW_011405339.1:0-942 GCF_000754665.1 Bison bison bison | reverse complement strand
TGGGTCTGGAAGATCCCCTGGAGGAGAGCATGGCGACCCACTCCAGTATTCTTGCCTGGAGAATCCCATAGACAGAAAAGCCTGACAGGCTACAGTCCATGGGGTCACAAAGAGTTGGATGTGACTGAGCACGCCCATGCAACAACACAACATACCTGTCAGTTACTAATGGAGGTGGAAGTAACCTCAGAGGCAAGTTGGTACCTATCCATGAGGACAATGCAAGAAAAAGGGCAGCTTGAGCCACTGTCTGTCACCACACACTGCAGCTGGGTTTGTGTGTTTGGGCCTGGTAAAGCAGATCTGAGCAGACCACCAGCAGCATCAACTACAAATAATAATAATATGATGATGATGATGGCTGTTATAAATTGAATACTTATCAAACTAGTACCAGAAACTTACTGAGATTGTGATTATTATACTTTTTTTTTCCTTCCAAACAGTGTTTTTGGTGCAGTGAAGAAAAGGCTTGCAAAAAAATTTGTTTTCCAAATTCTGAGTGTCCTGTCAGTTGTTCATTTTGGTTAAACTGTCAAGGTGAGTTGTCCTTATTTGAATTTTTATGCACTTTTTAATAACAGACTTGCAAACACTACTGATTTGCTAAAGTTGAAAAATTATTATATTTACTTTATTAAAATACAGTAAATCTGTTCAGTTCTGTTTCCCCTCATTGCTTCCAGCCAGCTTCCAAATTACTGCTGCTAAGTCGCTTCAGTCGTGTCCGACTGTGCGACCCCATAGACGGCAGCCCATCAGGCTCCCCTGTCCCTGGGATTCTCCAGGCAAGAACACTGGAATGGGTTGCCATTTCCTTCTCCAAACTAGCTTCCAAACTAGGTCAACCTTTATTCTGATTGGTGGGTGCCTTACCTTCAGTTCAGTTCAGTTCAGTTCAGTCGCTCAGTCATGTCCGACTCTTTGCGACCCCATGAATCG
>NW_011405338.1:0-1745 GCF_000754665.1 Bison bison bison | reverse complement strand
GTGACACTGACCAACTTTTGTCATCTGTAATGTGACAGTAATCAGAGTAATCTCAAGAAAATAAAATGCATAAAGGTTTATCATGCACTCTGCCAGTAGAAAGTGTTCAGTACATATGTCCTTACAGGAATAGTTTCTGGGGGACCCAAAAAGAGAATTTTCAAAGCAAAATGGTATTTCGAAATGATACCTTATGTATCAGCAACTTTTATACTGATAATGGTTTTTTGGGTTTTTTAAATGGCTCCAAGTCTTCGTTGGTTCATGACATTCATTTCCTTTCCCATGTTCTTAAGGTACGAACTTCTCTGAGTGGCCTTTAAGACTGGACATCAATTTTGTTTGGCTCCAACTAACAACTGGGCATGTTCATGGGGAGTGGATGTTGCGGGGAGGGGGGTGGAAGGAAGGGGAGAAGGTGAGGTCCGACAGCAAACTGGCTGCCTGCTGTGAGCATCTATGCCCTTTCACCCCAGAAGGTGTTCCTACACAGCCTGGGTAATGGAAACAGGCCCAGACAGGTGGTTTGCTACTGAGTGGCAGAGCTGGAGCCAAGCCTCTTGCCCTTGAGTGAGGGTGGGGTAGGAGGGTGGATGGGGGAAGTGTGCAGATAAACGTCAGCAAACTGGCCCCAGAGGGCAAGAGGCAGAGAGACACAAAGGGCCCGCCAGTGCCAGGACTCACTGGCAGGCAGCAGAGCGCCATGCTCATGAGCAAATCGGTAGCAAAGCAGGACTTCGGGCCCTGGGCTGCTGACAGACACCACATCATGCGGTTTGGAGTTCTGAGCCAGTTCTGAGCCAGCTCAGGAAGGAAAGGGGCCCAGAGGCTAAGAATGTGGGGCAGGTTCCTAAGGGATGGAAGGCTCCTGTCCCAGGAGCCTTCCATCCCTTAGGAACCTGCCCCACATTCTTAGCCTCTGGGCCCCTTTCCTTCCTGAGCTGGCTCAGAACTGGCTCAGAACTCCAAACCGCATGATGTGGTGTCTGTCAGCAGCCCAGGGCCCGAAGTCCTGCTTTGCTACCGATTTGCTCATGAGCATGGCGCTCTGCTGCCTGCCAGTGAGTCCTGGCACTGGCGGGCCCTTTGTGTCTCTCTGCCTCTTGCCCTCTGGGGCCAGTTTGCTGACGTTTATCTGCACACTTCCCCCATCCACCCTCCTACCCCACCCTCACTCAAGGGCAAGAGGCTTGGCTCCAGCTCTGCCACTCAGTAGCAAACCACCTGTCTGGGCCTGTTTCCATTACCCAGGCTGTGTAGGAACACCTTCTGGGGTGAAAGGGCATAGATGCTCACAGCAGGCAGCCAGTTTGCTGTCGGACCTCACCTTCTCCCCTTCCTTCCACCCCCCTCCCCGCAACATCCACTCCCCATGAACATGCCCAGTTGTTAGTTGGAGCCAAACAAAATTGATGTCCAGTCTTAAAGGCCACTCAGAGAAGTTCGTACCTTAAGAACATGGGAAAGGAAATGAATGTCATGAACCAACGAAGACTTGGAGCCATTTAAAAAACCCAAAAAACCATTATCAGTATAAAAGTTGCTGATACATAAGGTATCATTTCGAAATACCATTTTGCTTTGAAAATTCTCTTTTTGGGTCCCCCAGAAACTATTCCTGTAAGGACATATGTACTGAACACTTTCTACTGGCAGAGTGCATGATAAACCTTTATGCATTTTATTTTCTTGAGATTACTCTGATTACTGTCACATTACAGATGACAAAAGTTGGTCAGTGTCAC
>NW_011405337.1:0-1059 GCF_000754665.1 Bison bison bison | reverse complement strand
CTAAATGTCCACTGACAGATGAATGAATAAAGAAGATGAGGTAAATATATATAATGGTATACTACTCAGCCATAAAAAGAATGAAATAGTGGCATCTGCAGCAACATGGATAGACCTAGAAATTAGTATACTAAGTGAAGTAAGTCAGAGAAAGACAAATATCATATGATATCACTTATATGTGGAATCTAAAATGATACAAATGAACTTACTCACAGAACAGAGACAGACTTCACAGAATTTGAAAACAAATTTACGGTTGTCAAAGGTGGAATGTGGAGGGAGGGATAAATTAGGAGTTTGAAATTAATATATACACAGTACTATATATAGATAATGAACAAGGACCTACTGTATAGCACAGGGAACTCTATTCTATATTCTGTAATAACCTATATAGGAAAAGATCTGAAAAAGAATGGATATATGTACATGTATAACAATCACTCTGCTGTAAACTTGAAACCAACACAATACTGTAGATTAACCATATCCCAACATAAAATAAAAATTAAAACTCTGTAATTATAAAGTCGTCAAGTTCTTTCCTATGGTATTACTTAGAGGTGAAACTTCTTTAAAACAAGGTCCTGTGATTGACCAGATACAAGAGAGAGTGAGTTTAGATTGAGTTCCACTTACTAGTAACAATGTATATTATAGAGAAATCCTAATGCATCATTTATCCTTCAGAGTATTCACTGTAGAATAGTTAACATTAAGTGTTAAGAAAAATAATCTAGGAAATACAGGTAGCAAAAGACTATGCAGATTTAGAGTTAACAAAGCTTTTCCTTTTTTATAACATTTTCCTTCTATGGAAACTACTAAACTTTTCTGTTATAAAAACAATCACAACATGAGACTCTCAAAAACCAAACCAAATAAAA
Source organism: Bison bison bison (assembly GCF_000754665.1). Taxonomy (NCBI): domain Eukaryota; kingdom Metazoa; phylum Chordata; class Mammalia; order Artiodactyla; family Bovidae; genus Bison; species Bison bison. The sequence continues at coordinate 169 of NW_011405337.1, read as the reverse complement.
ACAAATACATTTGAGATTTGTGACAAAAGATATTTAGAGGTAGCACAATATTATATCTACAAAGATAAGACTTCTTACCTATAGGTTTTATTTTTCATACAAGCTGAAACGATTAGGCTATTTTCATTTTTATTATACCCTATGCATATCATTAATGAAAGTGGGAAAA
>NW_011405336.1:0-964 GCF_000754665.1 Bison bison bison | reverse complement strand
CGCAACCAGAGAGCAGTCCTTGCTTGCTGCAACTACAGAAAGCCTGTGCACAGCAGCGATGACCCAGTGCAGCCCAAAATAAAGAAATAAATATTTTTAAGCCTGTGCACAGCAACGATGACCCAGTGCAGCCCAAAATAAAGAAATAAATATTTTAAAAATGCTTCTAAAAAAAGATAGCCATGACTGAGTTTATTTTCCTCAAACTGAGGGAGCTGAGTTGTGGTCTGACTTTTTTGTGACATTTCTAATCATCCACCTTATCACAAAAACTGACAATGTAAGCATGATTTTGTCAATCAGAAGAGACTCAAAAAAAAAAAAGTGACTCAAAACTCCAGCGTACTTCTTTAGTCACCCCACCTTTGTAGATCTCTATTATACCACCAATGTCATTCTTAAGATGCTGATACATTTCTTATCCAAGAGAAAACCATTTCCTTCGTTGGTTGTTTTTTACAATTCCACTTTTATATTGCCCCAGTAATCACAAATTATGATATGCTTACAGTGATGGTTTATGACCACCAGCCGGACATCTGCAAGCCCTTGTTTTGTGGTAGCAGAGTGTCTGGATGTACCTGCCTCTCCTTGGATGCCGCTCCATATACATATATATATATCTTTGCAAATAGTATGCACAGAGCATTCTGATGTTGTGTCTGTCTCTCTACAGACCCGATGAGATCCGCACAGTTTTACTGTGCGGACACTTCTCCCTTAGTTCTCATTTGCTCAGATATCTATGTCAAAGAAATTGTCATGTTTGTGAAACCATACTGTCTTTCTAAATGGGAATATATTTTCCGTGGCATTAAACAAAAATATTGGAATTGTAAGCTTTTAACTCATGTTTCTTCCTTGGAGATATGTAATGAAGGCAGCAGAAGGCATTATCCTGTTAGTGGCAATAAGTCTTAGTTACAACTATGAGGAATATGTCCTGTGAAAAGTTTCTCTGCAT
>NW_011405335.1:0-1228 GCF_000754665.1 Bison bison bison | reverse complement strand
CCCCGCCACAGAAGGCAGTCCCCTGCAGCTGCACACAGAGCAGAGGGCCCCTTTCCCTCTCCATCTCTGAGCACTGAAAGTGTTAGAGGAGTGACACCGCCCAGGAAGCAGCCTCAAAGCCAGGACCCAAGACGTTGCCCACCGCTCCATCAGCACTTCCTCTGCAGGACCCTTCCGACTGGTACAGATGCCGGTGGGGTGGCCATTCTCAGCTCCCGGGCTGACCCCGGCCCCTCCCTGATCACACTGACTCCTCAGGGCCCATCAGCCAGACACCTGAGTCCTGCAACATAATCAGTCCTGGGAGCAGGCAGGGGCTGCCAAGGCTGAGTCTCCTCCCTAAGGTGGCAGAGGAGAGCAAGACCCACCCCTAGCTCTGGGGGGGTCTCTGAACGGGACAGCCTGGGCTTGCTGCTGGCTCCAAGAGCCTGGCAGCCCGGGAGCTGAGGTGGACTCTTGGGGCTGCATTCCTAACAGGGGCCCCTGTCTTAGGACTGCCTTCTCACTGCCTTCCTCACGGCAGCGTTGAAACAGTAATGGTGAATACCCTACGTAGAGGAGGAAGCATCCCCATTCTAAACGGTGACACAGCAGTGACAGGCTGGCAGGTGACGTGGCGTGCGGTGGGCGTGCCCGAGAGGCCGGAGCCCCATTCCACAGGAGGAAGCCATGTTGCCACCCTGCACATGTCTGCCGGTCAGTGATACAGTTACCACCTTCTCACCACCTGCCTCGCTGCTACAGTGCTACCTTCAGGCTGCCCCTGCCCCGTTAGGTCAAGAGTTGGGGGCGGGGCCGTTCCTGGGGAAGTCACAAAGCGTTCTGTCCTGACGTCTCTCTAGAAGCTTTCGGCTCTGGGTCCTGACCCCCGCAGGGCTGCAGGGACAACAGGTGAAATGATGAAGGCAGTCCTGGGATGGGGGACTGGGGAGCCTCTGACGTACTAAGGAAGTGGAAGTGGGATTTTGGGAGGCTAGAGGTGCCCTAGGATAACCCAAAGCCTCAGATGGCCTCATCCAGCACCCACTACTCACTTTGAAAACTCTGCCGAACTAACCATTTCTACCAAAGCTCATCACAGAGCAAGGGGTGCTCAGAAGGCAGAACAGTGACCATCCCGCCTCGAGCCAGCAGCACAGCAAGATCCCTCGGGAGCTACCCGGCCCCGAGAGCTGGCCTCCGGCCTCCACCCTCTCAGGTGTCACTGGGCAGGGCTCTTGGCCAGCTC
>NW_011405334.1:0-937 GCF_000754665.1 Bison bison bison | reverse complement strand
ACAAGCATCTATTCAATAAATGCCTCCTGCTAGTCTATTCCTTTTATCATTCCTGGCAACTTTCCAGTCAAACCAACACCATTCCAGGCACTAGTTCACGCCAGGCTGGGTGCAGGGGCCCAGTGACACGGTGCATCTTCTGCCTTTAAGGACCTGACATCTAGTGAGGGAGGCACACTGGAAGAGAAGCGTTGCAGCGGGTGTGATAGGAGCCATGACGGAGACGTGACCTCAGTCTTAGGGGTCAGGAAACACTTCCCCAAAGCAGTGACATCTTAGTTGGGTATCAAACGAGGCACAGGAATTCCCTGGGGTGGCACAGAGGGCAGGGGGATGGCAGCAACAAAGGCAGAGATGCCAGAGAGAACCCAGCAGTTCCAGAAAGCTGGAGGAGAGAGGGCGCAAAGGTTGGCGGGGTCTCAGGAGCAGACTGAGGGCAATGAAGTCTGACCCTCATCTTTCAGATCATAGGGAGCCACTGAAGGCTTCAGGACAGGGGAGAGGTATGGTTAGATCTGAGTCAGCAGGATCGCCCCAGAGTGGTGAGGTAGATGCATCGGAGGAGGGAGACAGGAGGCACGGAGGCCAGGGAGGAGGCTGGGATAAAACTCTAAGTGAAAAGGTTAATGTGGTCATCACACAGATTATATACTAAATAGAAGCTCTTAAGCAAGGGAGCAGTTAACATCTCCAGCAAAGGGACAGATGAATACAAGCTTCCCGATACAACATCCTGAGGAGGACACAACATCACTCCTGGGCCATTCCTGCCCAAAAGGCACAACCTGAAGGTTATGGAGCAAGAAACAGCAGACAAACAAGGTTGCAGGAAATTGTACAAAATTGGCCAGTAATCTTAAGGTCAAGAAATTCAGAGAAAGACTAAGAACTGTTCTAGAACAAAGGAGGCTAAAGAGATACAGTAACTAAATATAAC
>NW_011405333.1:0-1042 GCF_000754665.1 Bison bison bison | reverse complement strand
GGAATTGTTTTTTATTATGCTAAATAATGACATTAAGAGCAACAAAACCCAAACCATTATCCATCCATATATATCCATCACCATTATCTCATAGAAAGATATTAAAAATATTTTGTAATTATAAAACAGTACCTGTATGTTGAAAAATTTTCAAGTTGTACAGAAAGCATAAAAAGTCATTTCCTTTCTCTTCCTCTCTCTCTGTAAAATCTATCATGGACATCCTTCCACACAGATCTACCTCATTTTTAGAAAACACATTTTAAATAAATATACTGTTAAATACATTAGCATGTATAGATATATATACATATATTACAGATGTTACATATAAATATAGCATATTACCTATTTTATATAAATATAATAAGTATATAATTGCAGAACAAAGGACAGGGCTTCCCAGGAAAGGACCAGTGGCAATCTTACTTGGCCATTTGGGAAACACTGGTTTGGATGACCTTCTATCTTTAAAATTCCATGGTTAAGCCTAGAAAATCCTCAGCATTTACATGCCTTTCATTATTACCACTAACTTTTATATTTCAAAAGACAACTAGGAATTGCTTTAACATCTCGTTTGGTAGAAAAATCATAAGACTGCAAAGTGCTTTTTCAGTCCTTTGATCTGCTTGCTGCATGAGTTCATGCCTCTGCTCTATCATTCTCATTGGTTTCCTACATCAGAGTTGTAACTGGGCTCCATAGGTTTTAGGATCATATATGTTGTATTTTGTGTAGATACTATTTTTCTGGGGAAAGGGTTTATAACTTTCTATGATACAAAAATGGTTAGCAACTATAGCTCTGGATGTTTCTAGCTTTTGCTTAATCTTATTATTGGCTTCAGAGTCCCTTACAATTTTTTTTTCTTGTTCTTTTCTATCTCCCTTACCCTCATCAGCCTGCAGTCTCTGATGAGGGGACAGTGTCAGAACTCAGGGATCAGGGAGATATCAACAGGTGTCCTTGACCTGGTATCACTGGGGCAGCACCAGAAGGCTGTGGTCCAACTACCCACACCATCTTAGTTTTTAAATTA
>NW_011405332.1:0-1732 GCF_000754665.1 Bison bison bison | reverse complement strand
TTCCTTTTGGAGAAGGAAATGGCAATCCACTCCAGTGTTCTTGCCTGGAGAATTCCATGGACAGAGGGGCCTGGTGGGCACAGTCTATGGGGTTGCAAGAGTCGGACACAACTAAGCAATTAACACACACACATACCAAGTGCTGATGAGGATACAAAGCAACTGGAACACTCAAATTGCTGGTAACAATGTAGAATGGTAGAACCACTTTGGAAAACAATTTGGTAGATGCATTTTAATAAAATTAAACATATGATTACCACATAACTCAGCAACTCCATGCCTGAATTTTTTTTTAATTTTTATTGGGGTATAATTGAACTTGGACAAACTCCAGGAGATGGTGAGGGACAGGGAATCCTGGAGTGGGGTCCATGTGTTTCATGGGGTCACAAAGAGTTGGACATAACTTGGTGACTGAACAACATAAGTGATTTCCAACTTGTCTTAATTTCAGGTGTACAGCAGAGTGAATCTGTTATATATACATATATATCCACTTATTTTTAGATTCTAATGTTCCATATAGGACATTACAAAGTATTGAATAAAGTTCCCTGTGCTATACCCTAGGTCCTTATTAGTCATTCATTTTATATACAGTAGTTTACCTGTGTCAATCCCAATCTTTCAATTTATCACTCCCAACCCCTCCCAGGTAACCATAAGTTTATTTTTTACATTTGTAACTCTATTTCTGTTTTGTAGATAAGTTCATTTGTAGCCTTTTTTAGAGTCCACACATAAGTGATTCATATGACATTTGTCTTTCTCTGACTTACCTCACTCAGCATGACAATTTCTAAGTCCATCCATGTCACTGCAAATGGCATTATTTTGTTCTCTTTATGGCTAAGTAATATCCCATTGTATATACACACCACATCTTCTTTATCCATCCATCTGTCAATGAACATTTACGTTGCTTCCATGTCTTGGCTTTTTTAAATAGTACTGCAATGAACACTGGAGTGTCCATGCAATATTTACTAAAGAGAAATGAAAAATTTTAGGTAAAAAATAATCCAGTTTTATTAATCATTTCCTTTACATTTAGTCCTTTTTTATGAGATATTTAAGAAATTTTCATTTACCCCAAGGTTATGAATATATTCTTCTGTGCTATCATTTAGAGCTTTTACTGTTTTTAACCTTTCACAATTACTCTCAAAATGACTTTTATGTGGCTAGGGATCAAGGTTTACTTTTGCCTGTGGGCAGCCTATAGATCTTCTACCTTTTAGAAAAAAGACTGCTCTTTCCCACACTGCTTTGTGTTCATATACATGTAGGCTTATCTTTCAACTCTCTCTTCTTTTTAATAATCTTTTTTTTCTTTTTCCTGTACTACACTGTGTTAATTATTATAGCCTTATAATATATACTGCTTATATAGCTTAAGTTCATCAATCTGATTTTTCCTCTTTAGGTATTTTTATTAACAAATATGTGGGAAAGTATCAATTTGTGAGATTAGGTTGAGTGCCATAGCAAAATATCCATGATATCCATGGGAATTCTTGTCTCTGGCTTTCCAGTGTCATATATATGCACCGGTGTCAACAACCTCTCATATCCTTGTGTCATGTGGAGAAAGATGTTATTCTATCCCCTCTAGAGCTCTGAGTCAGTTGACTGAGGCCCTCTCACACCTGCATCACAATCTACTTCTCTGTTTACCCAATCTTTCCTTCTCCCTGCTTTTCCATGGGTTCTGATCCCTAATAAACTT
>NW_011405331.1:0-912 GCF_000754665.1 Bison bison bison | reverse complement strand
TCAGAGAGAGGAATGATGGCCCATCTAAAGGACATTAAGAGTACTGATGAAAGAAAGGAAACAGCAAGAAAAATGAGGCAACAGGGAAGAATGCTCTGCCTTCTGGTTCTTGCCGAGGGATAATGGGAAAAATATACCTAAAATAATTTTTATTTTAATATATTTTGAAAAACCCTTGGATATTTTAAACATCATTTAACCATTTAGCCAATACTGTTCCCCATCTATCGCTTGACCCAAATATTTGCATCAACCATTTCTTTAATCAGTAACCAGTCAGAGAGGGGGCAGTGAAATTAACCAATTTGCTTAACTTCATGTTTTGGTGAAAGTCAATAAATTGCAGTATCTTGAGAATTAAAATATTTCCCCTTAATTCCTGAGTTTTCCTGCCAACTTGTTCAAGAAGAAATCTGTTGGTTTGATGTTCTAAATTATTTTTATTTCCTTATTACCCATGAATATAGGCCAGGAAATATTGTTTTTAATTTAATCTGTACAGGGACAAATATTCTTCAGTTCAGTTCACTCAGTTGTGTCCGACTCTTTGCGACCCCAAGAATTGCAGCACACCAGGCCTCCCCAAACTCTAGGGAAGGCTCAGAAAATGCAAGGTTCTGAGCTCCCAACCAGAGAACACTGTCACTGGCAGGGCTACAAGGCTCCCTCTTCAGCTCTCAGCACTGTGAAAACAAAAGGTTTTCCCCCCAGTAATAAATCAGTATCAAAAGACTCATTGAGGATGCTGTGCCCTGACGGTCTACAAGCCCAGAACTGCAAACTTTCCAAAGTGGGCATCCCAAAGGAACCCGAGAAAAAGAGCTCTTTGGCCCTCCTACAGCTGCCTGCAGAAGCACACTGTCCAGGGCTCAAGGGAAGGATATTTTATTGCTATTTTTGAGTTGCTAAATC
>NW_011405330.1:0-942 GCF_000754665.1 Bison bison bison | reverse complement strand
AGGTGGCTACGGGGTCCATGCTGTTCTGAAGCTTGTGTTAGTCTGCTAGTGGTTGGGGCTAGGGCCCAGCAGGACCCAAGACATAAAGTTTCTGTTGCATGTATTTTTGTTCTTCTTGTTCTTTTCTATCACCCATCAAAAATGTAAAATCCACTCTCATTGATTGTTAATAATTGGGCAAGGATTTCATTTGTCCTTCAGGCCATCCAGAGACCTAATCAACTCTCCCATCCCTGGCAACACGTGACAGATTATTCACTATTCTGACTTTGTTCAATGTAATGGATGTAAACTGAGAACTTACTATTTTAAGTTCACTTCTCTGATTATTAATCAGTTAGATAAACTCTTCAATTTTTTAATATTTTGATTTCCTCATCAGTATACTTCCTGTTTGGATAATTTGCTGAGTTTCTGTTGTAATTTCTATAGTTTCCTTGCTTATTTTCAGTAGTTCCTTATGTATTGGATATTGATAATTTTCAGTATTAAGCACTTTATCTTTTTCCAATGAGCTATCTGCTCATTAACACTGTCCATACAGTCTTTCATTGAATATAAATACTTAATTTTGAGTATTTTAACAACTTTTTAATAGGCCAAAATATAAACCAATGGAAGGGACCACCACAAAAGATAGTGATTTTCTGAAAACTGAAGTGTTTCTGAAAAGGCTGAATAGCCATTTGGCATCAATGTTATAGTGTAATATTTCAAATATTGGGTGTGTATGTGGACTAGATTATTAAGGCCTTTTCAACCCTGGGATTATTTGATACACATGAAGCAGTCTGAGAACAATATTTGGAAATAATAAGATTTGAGACAAAGAGGGGATATTAGTGATTCATCTAATCCATACTTCTCATTTTCCATGGTAAAAAAACCAGGTAGAATAGTGGAGGTGCTTGCTTAAATTCCCCATAGTTGGTGCAAGGTTGG
>NW_011405329.1:0-1089 GCF_000754665.1 Bison bison bison | reverse complement strand
TATTCTCTGCTTTTTGGATATCAGCAATGCACACACACACACACAGGCCATTACACCATCTAAAGTTATCTTGAACAAATTTGTTTTGTAGAAGCTCAGATCTACAAAATACCTGTTTTGTTGAAACTGCTTAAATACTAAAGACTCACAAAGTAAAGAGAAGTACTGTCCTGATAAACATTGTCATTACTGAAAAACACAAACTGTAGTCCACTCTGGTCTAAAACAACATCTTACTCCCCAAATCACCAAATCATAATCTGGGCTGAAATACCTGCCAAAGCATTAAGAGTATGGCTTCCTCTCCCATCTTACAATGGAGAGCGTGCTTTCAAGTGGTCCGACCCAAGAAGAGGCATCAGAGGAAGACTCCTTAGCCCAGGAGGCCTTATCCAGTTAACAGTGTATTTCATCTTCCTCTTGCAGGGGGACAGTTTCACTATGACCATGGAGGTTTGGGGACAGGAAAGGTCTTTCTGCTTACTGAAAATAAGTTCTATTCACAACTGTGCTTTTTCAGAGTTTGGCTGTCCACATTTTCTTGGACGCTGTTAGAGTTATAAAATAAACACTTCCAAGATTGTTTTCTTAAAAGTCAGTCCAACATAAAATAAAATAAAAAGAACTTTTCTAAGTCTTCAGTTCAACATGGGTGCATTTAACTAGGAACATACCTTTTTCTTCCTTCCTTTGAACTTCTTCAGACTGATCTTTGTTTTTCAAAGTCTCAGCACTGGCTCATTCTACTGGAGACTTCTGTCTGATGGCTGGCTCCATCCTAAACTCTGGGACAACATTTGGATGTCAGTTATTTATTTAAGATCTGAAATCAGGCAAATACTGAGACAGGTGTTTAGGAACTTGAACAGTGGTTGAGTAATTATAGAACTTAAACTTCAAGAAATAGATGACCTAGCCAGCAGTTTTCAGGCAGAGTACTGTTCTCCCATTTTACAACTGGGGAATCTGGGGTATAGGAGAAGTAGGTTCACTTGTTAATGGATGCACAGTTACTTAGTTAAGGAAGTGGGGAGGAAGGAGAATGAGGGGAAGGAGAACTGGATCCCAGACTGCCTACTTTTTTAAAGT
>NW_011405328.1:0-1124 GCF_000754665.1 Bison bison bison | reverse complement strand
TGTGTGTGTGTGTGTGTGTGTGTGTGTACACCTTGGGCATATTAGGTTCTCAAGTAATATTTGTTGGTTTTATGTATAACCATATGCCACCAGGTTTCACCAGCCTGTGGATAAGAATAAGATTGGCATTTATACCACATTGCACTGGCATTTCAGTACCTTAACATGTCTCTATTGCTTCTGTGAGACCGCAGCTCCCTCTAACCCCGTGTGTTTCGGGGGTCCTGGCAGTGCTTCACATGTTGCTATATGACAACAAGGCGGTGGGCACAGCCGCTCTCGAGTCAGCTGTGGGCTGTACTTCTTTGGCACCTGCTGTCTTGTTCTCTAGAGCTCTGTGGCTTGAGCAAACAACCTGGAGAAACTGTGCAAATAACCTGGAGAAAAGAGAAGCCTGAGGTGACTGCTACTCAGGTGCATGATCTCAACTTAACCTCAGTTTTTACCCTTGGTATTCACATATACCAGCCAACTTCAAAGAAACAGAGATGTTGAATAGAGGACAACATTTTCTTAGAATATCCAAGACTGAATTATTTGTGAGAATACCGCAAAAACATATCCACTACCATTGTAGCTCAATTTCAAGCATTTTCAGAAGGTGAAAGCCTTATTTCAAACTCCATTAATAGAACATACATTCCAGGAAATTGCATGTACACCGCAAGGCAGCAGAAACATGGATCCACTATCTCTTTGCTGTTGATGACCATTACTGTTGCAAACATTATATCATATGTTAATAGAATCTTAAAGCAGAAAAAAATAACTATCATAGGAATTTAAACATAGTCTCTGACTCTGATCAAGTGATCCACAAGAATAAAGACATTTCTAGCACCTTTGTCAATGAAAAGAGAATGAGCTTGGTTATGTGCCACACTCTTGCATCATCTTTTTATTCCTCAGAATGGACTAAATCAATTGAAAGATAAACTCACTGTAGTCAGGCATATGCTGACATGTTGGCCCCATCACAAAAGCTCATGGACAGATTTCCTCTAGACCCAACAAACTATGTAAAGAGTCTGTTTTGATTCTTGTTAGCTTTGCACTCTCTCAGCAAGCTGCTAAGAAAATTCAAATATGGCTACTCTTTTGGAAAGAAATGGCATTCCAGGATC
>NW_011405327.1:0-930 GCF_000754665.1 Bison bison bison | reverse complement strand
TCCTTCCATTTTGATGAGTCTTTAGAAGTTCTGAGTAGCATTAACTGATGGATGTTTGAAGGGATGGTTCCAGCTGCTGTTGGCAGACAGGAATATAAGGGAAGTGCATCCAACAAGACAGGCGAGGTCATCTTTTGTCACTGCAATCTGACATGATTTTTGGCACAATATCAAGTCCCTAGACCTCAGTTTCCCCAAACCTGTAAAACAAGAAGATGATCGACAACCACAAAAATGTTGTGTCTTATAGGAACAAAGACGACTTCTCACTCATACTTCACATCCATCATAAGTTAGCCAGGGTTCTGCTCCATCTTTCCTCCTTCTGGGACCCAAGGATGGAGCACTCTCTATCTGGATCACTGCAGGTCACCACATCACAGGGAAAAGGGAGCACAGTGACTCATACCCAGACTCTGCCACATCAGTCTGGGAGTGACACACATCACTTCCACTCATATCTCATTGGCTAAAGCAAATCATTTGAACATATCTAACTTCAAAGGCAGTGGAAAAGTACAATCCTCCCATGTGTCCACAAGCTGGCAACTTGGATGAACAGCATTAATGAATACAAGACCAGGGGGAAGCAGAAAGACTGATCAGGAGGCTTTCACAGTAATCCAGGCAAGAGAGAACAGCTTATAGCAGGCAGTGGCAAGAGAGGTGTTAGGAAATAGATGCAGAAGACATTTTGAAAGCAGAGACAACAAAATTTGCTGATGGATTGGATGTGGAGTAATCATAACCACCTCACCGTGGATTTCTTTTGGTGCAGATTAAATGAGATGATTTATGTGAAATTCTTACAGAATGCCAAATGCACTGTAAACCTCCACGATGGTTATTTAATAGATTTGCTACATAAGTAAAACATGGTTTACCTAGATAGTTTGATATGTATGGGCATTACTCCTAGTAGTATTTGTT
>NW_011405326.1:0-1279 GCF_000754665.1 Bison bison bison | reverse complement strand
TTTTTTTTTTTTTTTTTTGGCGACTTATATCCGACTGATGAAGGAATAGTACTTATTCGTTGTGACCTTGCCATTCTGGAGTATGGCTCAAACTGTTCCTTCATGTTGCACAACAGCGGCGACAGTGTCACAGTAGGCATAGACTGTGTCTGATTGCTGATTTACAAATTGCTAATTCCAGATGTTTTTTTTTAATGCACAATGGACATAATTATATATAACTTAAAATTATAAAAATTTGTAAAAAAAAAAAAGTATAAATGAAAAGTAGCTTAAATTACATACTGAGTTTTATTTCACATATTTGGAGATTTTCTTAACAGTCTCTATTTGCATTTTGATCTGAGGATATACATTGTATGGCTGCCATCTTTTAATATTATTTGTATTTTTTTAAAGGCCCAAATTAAGTTTTATCTTGTTGACTGTTTCATTTACTCTAGAAGAATGTGTATTTTGCTGGTGTTGCATGGGCAGTTCTATATACATCAACTAGATCCAGCTGATACATTACTCAATTCTCTGCTATCCTTATTGATTTTCTGTCTCCTAGTTTTAACTATTAATGAGAGGGGTGTGTTGAAGTCTTCGACTGTAACTGTGGATTTACTTTTGGGGGTCCGTTTTGCTTTGTTTATTTTGGACTCTTATTAAGTGCATATATATATGATTGTTAGGTCTTTTGGTGAATCTATTCTCTTATCATTATGCAGTATTCCCTCTTTATCCCAACTCTTTACCTAATTTTCCCTGATGGTAATAACTTATAGACCATCATACAGTATTACAACCAAGAAATTGACATTTATACAAATCAATTATCTTATTCATATTTATGGAATTTTACATGTAATTGTGTGATTTGTTAAATAAAATTTTATCACCTGTTGATTTTTGTATTTACTACCACAGTTAAGATACACAGCAGTTCCATTGCCACAAGGATCCCTTGTGTTGCCCTTGATAATCACACTCGCCTCCCATCCCCCTTCACACCCAACCCTGGCAACCACTCAACTGTTCTCCAGGTCTGTAGTTTTGTCACTTCAGGAATGTTACATGAATGAAACCATATCATAGACAAACTTTAGGAATTGGCTTTTTTTTCGGTCAGCATAAATCCCCGAAGATTCATCTGACTTGCATTTATCAGTACTTCCCTGGTGGTTCAGATGGTAAAGTGTCTGTCTACAATGCGGGAGACCTGGGCTCGATCCCTGGGTTGGGAAGATCCCCTGGAGAAGGAAATGGCAATCTACTCCAGGACTATTGCCTGGAA
>NW_011405325.1:0-993 GCF_000754665.1 Bison bison bison | reverse complement strand
AATTCTTCAGTGCTCAGGTTTCTTTATAGTCCAACTCTCACATCCATACATGACTACTGGAAAAACCATGGCCTTGACTAGACGGACTTTTGTTGGCAAAGGTGTCTCCTTTAAGGGGTTGCTATTTAAAAAGCCTAGTTTTATGTTTATGTTGCTTTTTTCAGACAGCTTTATTGATGTTTCATTGACATAAAATAAACTGAACATAATTAAAGTTATAATTTGATACATTTGCCACATGAATATAGGGACTCATGAATGGATCCACCATCTGTAATCCATTCCCCATTCACTTTTAAGATTAAACTTTCAGATTCCATTGTAAGGCCTCTCACTTATTAGGCTCCCAATAAATCTAGTTGAACAAAACTTAATTCTAGGAAATACTGTGCTTTCTCTTTTATATATATATTTATCACAAAGATCTATCAAAGTATTTTCAGGCATGCAACTCTATGAAGTGGTCATTGTTATTCTTTTATATAAAAGGGGAACAAGGGACTAGAGAGATTATGCAATTTCTTTGAATTAATATAATCTTGATATTCAAACTAGGGATCTCACAAAATTTGTAGGTTACTAGACTAACTGAATATTATCTTAAAAAGCCAGCAAAAGTTTATGAGCTCCTTGAACCCCTGCAGCTGTAAACTAAATAAACTTTAAGACCAAGAATCATGGCTTTCATATAAATTATACTGTTCAGTAATCTTTGGATCCCCAGCACGTAGTCCGTTGTTTTCCTGTAGTTAGTGCTCAGTGATGGTGACCTGAAACCAGTGCATTTCCTATGGAAAAGTGAATAATTATTAGAATCTAGGTTGTTTTATTGGGCTTCCCTGGTGACTCAGGCAGTAATAAATCCGCCCGCAATGCAGGAAGCCTGGGTTCTATGCCTGGGGCAGGAGGAGCCCATGGAGAAGAAAATGGCAACCCACTCCAGTATTCTTGCCTGGGAAATCCCATGGACAGAGAAGCCTGGAGGGCTACAGT
>NW_011405324.1:0-981 GCF_000754665.1 Bison bison bison | reverse complement strand
GGACACGACTGAAGCAACTTAGCACACATGCACACAGAGAGACTATTTTACATTGACCACAGGGTGGCCTGGCGTGCTGCGATTCATGGGGTTGCAAAGAGTCGGACATGACTGAACGACTGATTTGATCTGATCTGATCTCATTCTCACAGTAAAAATGAGATACTTTTACTATTTCCATTCTGTGGATGAAAAGAATTGAGTCAAAATAGAGATTTAATTAATTTGCCCAGATGGTAAATTATGAAGTAACACACCCCTAGCTTGCAGCCATTGTATTACGCAAGCCTGTCATTAGAATTTGTAAACAGTGAGATAGACACAAAACTGTAAGGAACAAAGCACTCAATAATTGAAACTGGAGGGCACTGTTTCATAACTGACCTAGACAACTGGTCAAAATTCTAAAAATTCTTGATCTGAAGAGTTAAGACCAAATTAGAACTTGGATTTAAATTTAATAATGTGTTTGGATTGCTTAAAATTAGAAGAAAGAGTTTCTGAAATCAACAATAAGAAGGAAACATAAATATTGACTTACCATTCTCTCCAGATTTATAGATGGGTTTATCTGTCTGCACAAAGGTCACTGTCTCTTCTGAAGAGAGTGCTACAGATCTCCTCTCAAAGATTTTAAGAGTATCTCCCTTAACCAACAGAGTCACAAAAGCCATCTGTTCAGAAGACTTGTGGGAAACCTATTTAACATAAAGAGCAGAAAATGGGGAAATCATTCTTATACATTTAGATGGTAAACAATGCCTTAATTTGCTTCTGAGGCTGAGAGAGCCTTGTGAATCCATTATGTCTTAATGGGAGACTTATTGATCACTTATTCCAATTCCTTTATTTAGCCTGAGGACAGTTTCCAGTAAAGTTATTCCTACGTTTTCTTATCTATTGTTTTCTATGTTCCTGAGTTCCAATCTCTCATTGCTTTACCTAATTCTCTATCCTCATTTTTAAACAGTTCTACTATCT
>NW_011405323.1:0-954 GCF_000754665.1 Bison bison bison | reverse complement strand
TTGCACATTGTCACTGGGAGCAAAGCTGCATCTCTTCCTCATTCCTTAGGTTGTGCTGCCTATAACTCACTTCAGTAGGGATGTTCTGAGCCAGCATCTGTAGTCTTCCATCCTAAATAGAGGAGGTGGGATGGACAAAGAAGGGAGAAATTCCAGGAAGCTAACAGACAGTAAGAAATTGGTGGGATCCTTCCTGTTATCTGACATGGTTGACAAAAGAAAACCAAGAGTGTGGAACTTGCTAGATAAGGACCCAAACATCCTTTAGGCGGCCAACATGAGTATCTTTCTTTTTGTTGCCAGTGTCCTATATACATTAAGTATCCACTGCTTTTTAAAAACAATCCCATACATCATGCAGACTCTAAAGGCAACGACTGTGCTGCAATCACAACAGTTGCTTAAGGAAAAAGCAGTTTCTGTAGCCCTAGATAGGCAGTGCTTCAGGTTATAGTTTGAGAAATTAAATGTTCAAGGCCTCTTGTGCTTCCAGTTCTGTATGGAAGAGGACACAGACCTGGCATTTGGAAGGCATTTGCTCTCTATTAAACTTACCGAACCTTGACAAACCAGAGGGGCCAGGAATTAGTCTGCCACCAGCCAAGGCTGGGCCTTCCAAAACCGATAACGACAATGAAAACAATAACACTGCCATTTATAATCCTCAAAGGGATTCTGCCAACTTTTAACCCAAAAGGACCTCACAATCTGAAAAGTTATCTCAAGCTTTTTTCTATAGAAAAACAAGAAAGTGTTTGATCAGAATCTCCTTTCTTGCTGCTTTTTGTCCAGAATTTCCCTCTTAGCTACAGAAGCAAGTGGAATATGTCTCCATCTCACTGTCACTCTCTGTTGGGGTAAATTTACTATGATGGCATTCAAGGAATGGAGAGGACACAGGAAGAGTGAGTGGTCTTTAGGTCTAAAGTGCTCCAGTGGCCAAGCTTCAGGTTT
>NW_011405322.1:0-967 GCF_000754665.1 Bison bison bison | reverse complement strand
GTGGGATGGCATCACTGACTCAATGGACTTGAATTTGAGCAAACTCTAGGAGATAGTGAAGGACAGGGAAGCCTGGTGTGCTGCAATTCATGGGGTCAAAAAGAGTCAGACAGACTTAGCGACTGAACAACAACAACAAAACTAATAGCTAACACTGAATTTCTTACGTACCAGGCTTTGCATATTTATTTTACCTAATATGCAACGAGCTCATAATATTTGTTATATTATTATCTTCAATTCATAGAAAATGAAACGGAAGCAAAGCAATTGTTTGGAAACTTGTTCAGAATCCACCTTTGAAACAGGGACTTTGACCCTAGGGGCCACAGGTTTTAACCACTGCTCTATTGACCTGTTTCTATAAACCCAATAAGTGCCATGTATTCTGTTCTGTTTAATGCATTCATTGTGAAAACAGAGACACATTTAGTGAAATGTCTGTCTAAATCTACAATTTGTAAATCTATAAATTCTTATGAATTTAAGTTAAAAATTCAATACAGACAACTCCAACTAGGCTGACAATATAACATCTGACTCAGGCTATCTCTGCCCTAGGTTCTCTTTCCTATTGTAACTCCCAGCCAGGTACATCCCAGCACATTCCTTCCAGGAACTGTCCTTGTGCTCTAACAAGCCAGACCAATTTCCTAATCCTAATCCACGAACACTGTCCCAGCTCCAGGACTGTGCATATTGACAGGACCCACAATTCCAACTTCGGGGGCAGTGATGGAATTCAAGAGCGCAGTAGTTGACTTGCCTCTGTCTGAAGAACTATCACTTCGACACTTCCGCCTAAAATTTGCTAAACCATGGGTCCCCAACCTCCAGGATGTGATAATGCCTGACCATCTGAGGTGAACCTGATGTAATAACAATAGAAATAAAGCGCATGGTAAGTGTAATGCACTTGAAGCAACCGAAACCATTCCCCTCCCCATCCCCCAGTCCACGAAAAATT
>NW_011405321.1:0-910 GCF_000754665.1 Bison bison bison | reverse complement strand
GAGACAGCTAACAATTTTCTCTCACTGGAAGATCTGTATTTCTCATAGCATTGATTATGGAGGCTTGAATTAGCTGGACAACTTTGTGTTGTAAATAACAGAAATTCCAACCCAAATTGGCTTAAAAAATAAGTCATTTAACTGAACAAAAATTTATGTAACTGAACAGTTTGGAGATGGGACTAACTGCAGATGGGATTTGATATAGGTTCAAACAATGTGCCCAGAACCCAACTTCTCTCTGCTGGTTTCTCAAGATCCTCAGTTTTAATCTTAGGCATGCTCTCCCTCATGATAGCAAAATGGCTGCCAGGCACTCCTGAGGCTGATCCTTCTTTATTTGCATTCTTCCCCCCATGACACAAAAGGGTGTTCTTCCTTCCCTGAAACCCCAGCAAACATTTTCTTGCATCTTATTGGCTTGAGTTAACTACCCATTTTAAACCAATCAATGAATCCAGGGGTCAGGACACTCTGTCTTAAGCTAAATCAGGATCCATCCCTGGAACTGAGAGGTGGGGTTAGTTGTATTTAAACCACATGGTTGAGAACCAGGGAAGGGTTAATCCCCCTTGAGAAATTAGGGTGGTATTGACAGAAGAGGGTTGGCAAACAAAAAGGCTCTGGCTTAAGCTAAGGGTCCTCTGAGAGTTCTCCCATTTCCAAGGGTTCACTGCTTCACACTTTCTCCTCCTCAAGGCAGAGCAAGCTAGTTTTGCATCAAGATCCCTCCCCTGTCTTCTTGGAGACAAGGGTGAGCCTCTTCTGCCATCTTCCTGGCAACAAGCCACAATGCCAATTGCACACAGGGGGAATGTGCAGTGGCTGTGTTCCCAACGGACACTTCTTAGTGGCTGAGTGTTGGACTTCTCAAATGACCCACTCTAGGAGGGTTTTTAAGACTTTTTTT
>NW_011405320.1:0-949 GCF_000754665.1 Bison bison bison | reverse complement strand
GCACTGTATATAATTCTATAATTTTTGTGTTATTTTTATTTGGTTTCTCTCTTATCTATTTGATAAAACTCCAGCACTCCATCCCCTAGTCATTCATACTCCATCACTCTGCAGTTAAACAATCAGCTTGGAACAAATAATACCAGGTCTGTCACGCCTGCCCTCTTCAAGGTATCTCCTTGGGATGTTGGATCTTTCCAATGAGGCCACCGTCTTCTACAAGGATTAGTACAGAATAGCAGTTGAGAGGGTGGGCTCTGGAGTTTTGATTCAAGCTTTGCTTCCCTGGTGACCTAGACAGTAAAGAATCTGCCTGTAGTGCAGGAGACCCAGGGTTGATCCCTGGGTCAGAAAGATCCCCCAGAGAAGGGAATGGCTACCCATTCCAGTATTCTTGCCTAGAGAATCCCATGGACAGAGGAACCTGGCAGGCTTATAGTCCAGGGGGTCACAAAGAGTTGGACACGACTGAGCAACTAACATTTTTACTTTTTTTTTCCACTGCCACTTACTCTAGGATCTTGAGAAAGTTACTTATCCTTGGTTTTCTCATCTACAAAATTGGAACTGAAAGAATTCCAGATGCATTGAGTTGTCCTGTGTATTAAGTATACTTGAACATGTGGAGTCCTGGCATAGGGGATGTACTTCAGAAACTTAAGCTGTTGTCAGTGTACAAAATAGCTTAGGGCTTTTCCCTGGGAGGGGACCTCCAAGCCAACCACTTAGCCACACTTTCTGTCAATGGGGTGAAATTGCATTTCCAAGCTCAATCACTCACTGATTTACCAACCCCAGCCCAAGTCTTTGGGTGAAGATGAGCCTCAATTATAACAGTCATAAGAAGAGACCATGGAATCCAGACAATTCTACTATCTGAGCAATGGCTGAATTATGTGATAAAGGGTTCAGCCTCCAAGGAGGACAGCTTTTGGATTTTTTTTTTTTT
>NW_011405319.1:0-1166 GCF_000754665.1 Bison bison bison | reverse complement strand
TTTTCAGGATACTGGCTAAGTGAACTTGTAAAGATTGCTTAATCATTCTGAGCTTTACTTTCCTTATCTGAAAAATGGAAATAATAAGACTTAACTTCAAAGATTGATGCCAGGACCACACGAGGTAAAAAGTGAAAGCTCCTGATATCTAGAAGTTGAACAGAGCATCATCACCTTCAGGGAGTCCTGCCAAACACACACCGCTCAACATTCTGTTACTGTCGTTACCTCTGCAGCTGCAGTGTCACCTGCCAAACTGTTCTCCTTCATAAAAAAAGATTCTTGAATTCAGCCTTTTCGTCACACATCATTTCTCTTTAGAAACTGAGCAGTAATCAAATTTCCAGACCTCGTGTGAACTGCAGGGGCATGAATGGGTCACAGCTCAAACAGATCCTCCAGTCAGTTCTGATGCCTCACCAGCATCTCTGGTTTGAATATAAACAGGAAAATCTATGAGACTCTCTGAAAGCCCATGTTTGGGATTTGAGTAACTTGAAACCTGAGCAGATAATTACATACCCTCTGTTACAGTCCTCCAAATTAACTTGTACCAACTGAGCTCGCTCAATCCATTTCAAAGGCTAAGGAAATTGACAAAATAAATTGTCTTCCTAGAATCAATATAAAATATGCTTCTACTGAGAAGTTACAGAGAAGATAGACTAAAAGAACCTTGGCTAGTGACTCAGTCTAGATTCTACCAGCCCTAAATCATTGCTCCAGCTAGGCTGTCTTTATGGAATAGCCCCTCGACCCTTCTCCATCTCTGCCCTCTTTGTGAAATCCGAAGACTCAAATATAGTGTGTGTGTGTGATCCAAAATAAACATTCCCAAAGCCGTAGGAAATTCTCTTGCTCCTTCCAAGCTAATTACCTGCCCCACAGAGGTAACCAATATTCTGACCTCTATCACCTTACTTTTCTGTGACCTTGAACTTCACATACATGAAATCATGAAGTTTGTACCCTTTTGTATTTGGCTTCTTTTGCTCATCAATGTATTTGTTGCATGATCCATATTTTTGCTTGTAGCCTTAGTTTTTGGTTTTATTTTTTTGATTGTGCCATGCAGCATGCGGATCTTAGTTCCCCAATCAGGGATCGAACCCATTCCCCCTTCAGTGGAAGTGCAAATTCTTAACTACTGGACCTCCAGAGAAGTC
>NW_011405318.1:0-982 GCF_000754665.1 Bison bison bison | reverse complement strand
GTCCATGGGGTCTCAAAAGAGTTGGACATAGCCACTCAACAAAAATGAAACCATTAATAGTATAAAGAAAAGACTGTCTGTCAGGGATGGATAATCTTAATGTGAATGTCTTACTAAGAACTCTTATTCAGAGTAATTCCTACAAATACTCTATAAGTCAATAAGAAAGGTAGACAATCTAACAATAGTTTGGGCAAAGTAACAAACAAGTATTATACCAAAAAATATATATGCAAAATACCAGTGAATATATTTTCCAAATGTTTTATTTTTACTAAGTCATCAGGGAACTAAAAATTAAAATGTAATGCAATACCACTGTCACTGACAAGAATGGATGAAGTAAAAAAGTATGACAATATCAAGTTGGCAGAGATATAGAATTGAAACCCTTTTATATTATCAATGGTAGTGTTGGAATATATATGTATTATCTTTTGATCCATGTGGGACCACATATCTATATATACCCAATAGAAAAGTAATATCTATCAAAAGATATTACAATAATGTGCATAGTTATATTATTTGCAATATTCCAAGCCTGAAAATATGCATATTCTCAAGGATAGAATGGATAGATAAATAGTTGCATATTCAGAAATGAAATAGGACACTATAGCAATGAAAATGAACATAACTATAAGCAACACCATAGATAAATCTCATAAATACAATTGGGTGAAAGGACCCAGATACAAAATAAAGCATAGTGTAAGATTTCGTATTTGTAAAGTTCAAAAACAAGCAGTGGTAATCTATGGTTTTAGAAGTAAGGGTAGTAGATATTTTCAGGGTGACAGGAGAAGGGCAAGAGGGAAGTTTCTTGAAGTGTTTCTAAGATGCTTTTTTCTTTTTTAAAAAATTTTAATTAGAAGATCATTACTGTCTTGATAACTGTGGCTTTGTAGTAGAGCCTGAAGTCAGGTAGGTTGATTCCTCCAGTTCCATTCTTCTTTCTCAAGATCGCTTTGGCTATTCG
>NW_011405317.1:0-972 GCF_000754665.1 Bison bison bison | reverse complement strand
CTCTCAAGAGTCTTCTCCAACACCACAGTTCAAAAGCATCAATTCTTCAGCACTCAGCCTTCTTCACAGTCCAACTCTCACATGCAAAGAACTGACTCATTGGAAAAGACCCTGATTCTGGGAAAGATTGAAGGCAGAAGAAGAGAGCAACAGCGGATGAGATGGTTGGATGGCATCACCGATTCAATGGACATGAACTCAGGCAAACTCTGGGAGATGGTAAAGGACAGGGAAGCCTGGCATGGTGCAGTCCATGAGGCTGTGAAGAGCTGGACATGACTTGGTGACTGAACAACAACAATTAGCTAAAAGACAATATTGGGACACCTGACAAAATTTGATCATAGGGTGTGTTAGATAATGGTACTGCATCAACATAAAGTTCCCTGAATTTGATAAGTAAGCTGTAGCTACCTAAATGTGTTTCCTTTTTATTAATTTATAAAGCATTGAAGTACTCAAGGATGAAGGGTCATGATCTATGCAGAATTTTCAAATGGCTTAGCAAAATAAGTAAAGAGACATAAGACAGCAATGTGTATATATGTTATACGGAAAATACAAAGATAAAGCAAAGGTGGCAACTTGCAAAACAGGTTCATCTATATCAAGGTAGTGTGAGAGTTCATTGTAATATTTGGCAACTCTTCTGTATGTCTGAATATTTTTCAAAATAAAACTTTTAATTAAAGTGATAATAGTAAAGTATCACTTTAAAGTGATAATCTTTTCTGTAAATTTTCAAGAATAATGCAAATTTGGTTGTACTTGAAAGAAACCAGTAAATTTTGCCCTTTTCAACTGTCAAAGATTTCTACCTTGTCTAGTTCACTTTTCTTTGTTTGGAGATAGGACAATATTTTTCTAGAATAAGGAGCTGAGGAAGAATGCAGGGTAAGGGACTAGAAGAAATCACTCCTTAACTAAGGATGCTCTTTTCTATAACTTTTCATTAAGGATAAATTGTCAATA
>NW_011405316.1:0-954 GCF_000754665.1 Bison bison bison | reverse complement strand
CTCTGTGTTTTTCTGAGGTTGTCTTTCAATACATATTAGTTGACTCTTAGGATCTTTTTTTTTTTTAATCTTGAACTACTGAATCTCTGATTTTACATATATGTGACCTGTTCAGAATTTAAATTTGCCGTCCAACCTGCCCTCTCATTCTTCCATTGTTTTTACTCCCTCATTTAAGAGAACTAACTCATTCCTTTCCTTCGCACAGACCTGGGTCTCTTAGTTCCTCTTGCTCGTGAACCCGTGTTGGGATTTCATTGTTTTCTTGCTTCAGTTGGATTCATTTGTGGGCCTTTCATGTTCAAAAAATGCGAACACGGAACACGTATTTTAAGGAGCCATCAAACCATACTTGAACAGCTTTGTATAATCACATGGTAAGCCCAGGTGTGAAACAGCGTCTCAGGTCTGGGAGGAGAGGTGAGCCATTTAGTCATGAACCGATGGAGTCTGTGAGGTCCCTTTGGCTCACTGACCTCACCTCCCTCCAGATGGACAGGCTTGTCTTGGGTGATACTCATGTTCTCCTCTGTCTCAGATTCCATGGTTTGCTGGACAATATTGAGAAAAGTGCTCCAGTGGATTCTAGGACACATTGGCGCCAGCCTTGGAGGAGGTGACCTCTGTGCCCTTGCCTCCCTCCCTCGAAGCCTTCCCACACCCCTCACCTGATGTCAGCCTTTCCACTCCTGCACATGACCTCACCTCGTGACCCACCCAAGGCCTGAGAACATCTCTTCTTTGCCAGCTCCCCCGCCCTCCTCCTCCTCTCTCCCCTTCTTCGGCAGGTCCTCGCTACACTTTCAGAACTTCCTTCCTCAAACCACTGTGTCAAAAGCCTCCTGCCTATCTGATTGTTTCCCATGATACCACCACCTACTGGAGAGTTGTCACTCTGCTTATTTAACTTATATGCAGAGTACATCATGAGAAACTCTGGGATGGAGGAAGGAA
>NW_011405315.1:0-968 GCF_000754665.1 Bison bison bison | reverse complement strand
GGGGCTGCTGCAGCTCTGGGTGTGGGGGCTGCTGCCTGAGCCACCACAGGCACCGCAGGTCCCACCACTGCAGACCCCACAGGTCTGACTGCTGCAGCCAGCCCTCGGGGGGCTCCGGGTGCTGCTGAGGGGGCAGTGGTCAGTCCTATGGAGGCGGCTGCTGCTGAAGTGGACCCTGTGCCAAGAAGAGCTGACCTGGGGACAGCCAGTGGACAAACACTTCCTCCTCCTCCTTCATCTCCTGCTGGGCCTACCTCTCTTGCTGGGGAATCTGGGTGAGGCCTTTGAGCTCTGGTCCTAAGGATCCCTGTGCTCTAGGGTCCAGGAGCCCCAGACCTCTCCCTGAAACCCATTTATTCACCTCCTTTGCCATACGTGTGATGGCCCTGGGAATCCCAAAGCATAGACCCCATGTCCCTCTGCAACTTCTGGCATCCTGCTGCCTGAGTTAAAATAATAAATACAGAGTCTGCTCACTGACTTGATGTAGACAGATTTCATTCATGTTTTGGTCACCTTTGTTCTATTCTTGTACCTTCTCTGCTGGTGGCTGCAGAGGCCTCAGTAGACAGATGACAGGGTCATGGGTCAGAAGGGAAAAATTTGTATTTTTTATAGGTTTGCATTTTCTCCTAATTCTTTGTTTTCCCTTTTAACCAATATCCCAAAGCAGCATTAGTTGTGAACATAGCTTCTTCAACTTCTGGCTCCCTTCCTCCCTTCATGTATCTAACTGTGCCCTTCAGACATGACCAGGAGACAGACAGCTTCCTCTTCCTCTCTTTCCATTGTCATTCTTCACTCCTATGCTCCGCATCCCTCACCCTTCTCCTAACAATCTCTACTTGACTCCTCCATCAGTTTAAATATACAAAAATATATACATACAAAAATATAGATGGGATAAATCTTTATTTTAAATTAAAAACTCACTTTTATTTCTGTATAATTTACATGCAATAAGATTT
>NW_011405314.1:0-1158 GCF_000754665.1 Bison bison bison | reverse complement strand
GGGTGTGAATGGGAGCAGCATGAGTGAGCAGGGTTGGGACTGTGGGTGTGTGAATGTAGCCTGGGAGTGTGTGCACCAGTGGGGGGCATTCCCCAACACCCAGCCCCAGGAGGGGGTGGGGAGCGGTGCCTTTGGGGGAAGGGGTTACTGGCTGTGAAGGCTTAGGCTCCTGGCTCCACCCTGCCCAGGCGATGGCAGGTTGGTTTCTTCCTTCCTCTGCAGCTAGAAATGGGCCCATTGGCACCCCCCAGCTCTGGTTCCCCACCCTCCCCTAGGGCTCCCAAGGGCAGGACTGGAGGCTCCTCAGTGAGCTGGGGAGGGGGTCACGGAAGAATGGGTCCTGCTCTGTCACTCCCCAAGGTTTTGGCCCCTGGCCTGAGTTCATAGGTGCAGATGCCAGAGCCCACTGACCTGGTGCTTCTGGTTCTGCCCGGGGATGTGGGATGTACCTAGCACCACTGTGGGGATATCAGTGGGCCTGGCTCGGACAGACAGATGCCTGGATAGACAGATCTGCTATGGCAACATTCCAGGAAAGAAAAGGAAACCCTTTGTCTGAGCTGGATCCTGTCAGGGCTCAAGGAGGGTCCCACAGAGACCTCTGTCCTTCTCTACCCACCCCCTACCAACTCATCCGGAACAAGCTTATGAGTCCTAACACTAACTCAAGAGCCCAGGGCTTGGGACTTAGGAACCGGAGCAGGAGTGGCCCGAGAGCAGTGTTCACCAGCTTCTGCTCCACGCCTCCTCACCCCTGCAGTGTGCCGTGGGAATCTCACCCCAGCCTCCCTCTCCCTCCCTGTACCCCTGATGGCTGCCTTGCTCACACCTCCAACTTCTATCCTCCCCAACTGATTCCTGATGACCCAGCTCTTCCCTCCATTTCTTGAATGCTCTTCCTCTCCTTTAGATGGCTATTTCACTCGCCTTTCAAAGATACTTCAAGAATATTTATTTTCCAAAGTTTTGTTGATCATTCTTTCCTTCTCTCCCAAATAAAATTAGTTATCCCTTATTTGTGTTTTCATAATGTTTATACATACCCTTATTATGGAAATTATCACATTCTATTAGTATTTGTTTATGTTTCTGAGAGCTCCTTGAGGAAAGAGAGATTTCCAGCTCCAGAACTCATCAGAGTGTGTCTTTTTTTTTTTT
>NW_011405313.1:0-1170 GCF_000754665.1 Bison bison bison | reverse complement strand
TAGGAGTTGAGACTGATGTATACACACTGCTACGTATGAAGCAGATAATCAACAGAGACCTACTATAAAGCACAGGGACACCCTACTCCATATTTCATAATAACCTATAAGGAAAAATAATCTGAAAAAGAAAAAAATATATATGCATATGTAACTGAATCATCATGCTGTACTCTTGAAATTAACCCAACATGGTAAATCAATTATACTTCAATTAAAAAATAAACCCTCTCTCCCGAAGTAAAAAGTTAAGAGTGAAGCGTGCACTCCTCCAGCACACGAGTGTATTATTAAAACCTCCCTGGTTTAAAAAGAAGCCATCCATTACATCCCATTAACCTCGCCAGCTAAAGTCTAAACACTGACATAAGAATACGAATCATTTTAAACTCCAAGTGAGAAGTCGCATCAAGAAAACATTCCAAATGCATGATTTCCCCTGGAGTTGCCATTCAGATGCCTCATCTAAAAAGCAATGTTTTCCACAGACCAAGAGCAGACAGAAAAGGCATTTCCTTCCAACTTCACACATGTCACTTACCACTTATAACTGACAAATGGAGAGTATGCCACACAGGTTAAGTAAAGCTTCATGAAGCGGGATAAGTTATTTTTGTGAGCGTGACTAAAAACCAGCTTAGAAAGAAAAAGAAAACAGACTGATGGGCACAGACCCTGGGGAGCTCAGAGTGCCTGTGCAGAGGGACCTTTAGGACACTCAGGTGCCCCGAGGGGGTGCTCCATCAACCCCATCGTGTGAGGATGGTAGTCCCGTCTACCTGCAAGGCCCCTTGGCATCTGCTGCAGGACAGGCCAGCCTCAGCACTGCCCCAGGCAGGCTCAGCTCTGAGGTGACCTCAGAGCTCCTGGGCCGTCTTGACTCCCAGTCACCTCAGAGCTCCTGGACTGTCTTGACTCCCAGCTCCTTCCTGCTCAGAGGCCAGAGATAGGGGACATTAACCCAGGAAGATCCCAATCTGATGCCCACCCACCTGCAGGGGCACAGGGAAGGACGCCTGGCTCACAGCAAAACCCACAGCTCAGCCTGTAGTCCTGCCAAGGTCGCCCACCAGAAAGCCCGACCCCAGCCCTGTGAGCCTGGGCCTGCATACCTTCCACTCTGAGGGCGGCCTGCCTGTTGGGCAGAGCAGAGCACTGGGGTCTCCTTAA
>NW_011405312.1:0-1011 GCF_000754665.1 Bison bison bison | reverse complement strand
AAGCGAGGGGGGAGTTGCTGGGTGACCTTGGGGCCAGTGCAAAGCCCCCAGGAGCACCTGCAGCCTCAACGTCAGCTAGTTCAGCGAGCACCTCCGAGGCAGACACTCCCCCAGGCCCAAATGCAAGTCCAAACCTGTGAATGCCGGGGACCTGGAGTCAGAGGTCTGCTGTAAGGTCTCCGCCTACCTACCCAAGTCACATCTGTGCTAAGCCAACGTGCCAGCTCTGGCTCAGGCTCCCAGGGTTTTCAGGCTCTTTAAGATGGTCTACATTTCAGTCATTCTCTGACCCCGCCTCAGTTCTTTCAGCACCAGGCGTTTTTAAATTGCTTAGGCTTTTGCATTCGGGATGGGAGAGAGTCCAGGAAATAGGCCCATCTCCTTTCAGGAAGTAGAAAAAATAATAGACCAACCTGGACATTGGTGTGTGACAGCAGACTTGTGAAAAGACTGAAAACATAGCTCAGAGTGGCAGACTTGTTTTGGGGACGCTTTTGCATAGTTGAGCAATAGGTCCCGCAGCGGAGCTGAGTTTAGTAACCATCTGCATTGGGCCAGTTTTTTGAAATGAAAGTTTGAGTTTATTTACAGAGACGATAACAATTTGGGGAAAAATCAGTGTGACAAGATTGTTCAGATGGAAACAGCCCAGCAGACCTCAGCATCTCGGGCAGATAGCATCTTGCTTTACCGGCCTCCCGTCCTGAGAAGAACAAATAAACAGCGCACATTCTCTGGGTCTTTGGGATTACATGCCGGGTATAATTAATATGTCTGTTGGATTTCCTGTGTGGGTGGCACCGTATTAGAGTTCAGAAAATGTTTCTTCCCACACTTTCAGTATCATCAGTCTTTGGATCCAAGGCTCTTGCACGCATCAGCCTTTGGTCCACGGTCTTGTTTTTTCAGTTTTAGGAAAACTGTTTGAAGCCTTGCTGAGCACATTTGGGATGAAATGGTCCACAGGTGTCTTCCTCGATTTTTCTAATCCACACATACCAGTGAGATTTG
>NW_011405311.1:0-960 GCF_000754665.1 Bison bison bison | reverse complement strand
ATGACCAGTGTGTTCTCTTGCAATAATCTGTTAGCCTTTGCCCTGTTTTTTGTTTTTTTTTTTTTTTTTGGTACACCAAGGCCAAATTTGCCTGTTACTCCAGGCATCTTTTGACTTCCTACTTTTGCATTCCAGTCCTCTATAATGAAAAGGACATCTATGTTGGGTGTTAGTTCTAGAAGGTCTTATAGATCTTCATAGAACCATTCAACTTCAGTTTCTTCAGCATTGGTTGGGGGTCCGACTTGGATTACTGTGATATTGAGTAGTTTGCCTTGGAAACGAACAAAGATCATTCTGTCGTTTTTGAGATTGCATAAAAGCACTACATTTCAGCCTGTTTTGTTGACTATGATGGCATATATATATAATTTAGAGGGAAAGTATTATTTAAAATTCTTAAAGTATTTATTTTTTATTAAAAGTCTTTTATGCCTATCTAGTTTAAAACTTCTGTTCTATGTCATTCAAGTGTCAGTCTGAAGGGTAGTCAGAAGTGCAGCACATGCCACCATTTTTTCATATTCCAATGGAACCTATAAATTGTCAAACATGTGTTTGAAAAAAGTGGTATTGCAGCATCATATATTCTGAAAGTTGTGGGTTCACTGAAGCAGAGAGAAAGACAATAGTCTAGGAATTTAAGTTTTTTATATATTTAATTGGTTTAAATAGAAACAGGCATTGAATATTGAACAAAGGACACCCTCATTATAGTAGAAGTGTTGCAAGTGGAAATCTTCGGCAAGACAGGAAATGGTCTGAGATCCATGCATATCGACTGGCTCTTTAGAGAATGTTCTGAGACAAAAATTAGATCTGCACAGAAGGTCAGTAGACAGTAAGGCAAACTATTCATCATCATGTATATTGATTAATACAAGACATTAAAAAAAAACGTCCCATCAACAGTAACAAAACAGGCAGGACAAATAAAGCTTTGCTATGGGTATCAGCATC
>NW_011405310.1:0-1201 GCF_000754665.1 Bison bison bison | reverse complement strand
TTATAGTCAAAACTCAGATTTTTTACATTTATAACAGGAACATTCATTCACAAATCAAACTAGGTGTAACAGAGAGCTCATTCAAAATGAGACCTCCTTAGCCCATGACAACCACAGGCTAGTACAAACATCTCTATAGAATGTTCTCATCCATGAAGGAGAAAACAGGAAAGTTTCCAAAGTCTCTCCCTCTAAGTTCTGGCTTGAACTTAATATTTTTCAATTCAGCCTTATTTTTTTTCCCTGAACAGAGAATAATAGGAAATGAGTATTAGGCCAAAATTAAAACATTAAAAACAAACAAAAAAAAAACTTAGAGACTATTTGGCTTTAGCTTTTATACTGTGTAAGAATGCTCAAAACACAGTCTGATGGTTCTGCTTAAATGCTCTCAATGGCTGGTGACTTATTACCTTAAAGGAACCCATTCATGATGTTCAAATTATTAGATTCTTCTTGAACTCTTAGTTCATATTTGAGAATGTGAGGAACTTTCTCCCCATCCCCCAAAGAGGAACTAAGACTCAAAGTATCCCCACATGGCAAAATACCAGAGATAGAGTCATTGTATGAAACAAGGGCTTAACCAGTCAGGCACAAATAAGAATGACTGCTGACACCACTGTTGAGGAATAGGGAAAATCATGAATTGCTTCTTGGGTCTTCAAAAAGATTTTAAAAGGCTCAAAGAGATTAACCAGGGGAGGGAACAAAGCACCTGTCCCACAAACTAATAGTCCCAGAAAACTATTCAAGATGTACTGACTTAGTGGTTAAAGTCATAGCATTCCTGCACGTCGTCCATGCATGCGTGCTGAGTTGCTTTAGTCACGTCTGACTCTGTGCAATGTATGGACTGTAGCCCACCAGGCTCTTCTGTCCAGGGATTTTCCAGTGGGTAGCCACTCCCTTCTCCAGGGCATCCCAACCCAGGGATCAAACCCAGATCTCCCACATTGTAGGTGGATTCTTTACCATCTGAGCCACCAGGGAAGCCTGAGAATACTGGAGTGGGTAGCCATTCTCTTCTACAGGGAATCTTCCTGACCCAGGGATAGAGCCTGTGTCTCTCATCTCCAGCATTGGCAGCTGGGTTCCTTATCACTAGGGCCACCTGGGAAGTCCTCCTGAATGTGATAGATTCTCTTCAAAGAAGACTGTAAAAAATTCCTTCTTCCATGACGTAAGCAAACTTGTTTAA
>NW_011405309.1:0-1229 GCF_000754665.1 Bison bison bison | reverse complement strand
AAAATACACAGCTAGCGGGAACCTGAAGTATAGCACAGGGTGCTCTGTGATGACTCAGCTCAGTGCTCTGTGAGGACCTAGATGTTGGGTTGAGGGTGGGAGGGAGGTCCAAGAGGGAGGGGATATGTGTGTATACATACAGGTGATTTGCTTCTTGTACAAATCACCTAACACAACATTTTAAAGAAACTAACACAACATTTTAAAGAAACTAACACAACATTTTAAAGAAACTAACACAACATTTTAAAGAAATTAACACAACATTTTAAAGAAATTAACACAACATTTTAAAAGAAACTAACACAACATTTTAAAAGAAATTAACACAACATTTTAAAGAAATTAACACAACATTTTAAAAGAAACTAACACAACATTTTAAAAGAAACTAACACAACATTTTAAAGAAATTAACACAACATTTTAAAGAAATTAACACATTTTAAAGCAACTATATTTTAATTAAAAAAAAAAGACAACCGGCAAGTTTGAAAGAAAAAAAGAGAAAAGCTATAAAAACACATTAGAATAGTTGTTTATATGATAAGAAAATGCCAACATCTGTTTCGGCATATCCCCAGAACTGGCAGACTAATTTGCTTAGCAGTTTTCTATCAGGAGTTGATGATATTTGAAAGGTTAAATGAAAACAATGAGACTGTGTTTTCCATAGCTTGACTCAATCGCTAGAATGGAAAACAAGGTAAGATATTTAAATTCTGATGTCTGAGCTTGATCGTTTTGGTTTATTGATCAATAGTGCCATGTCCACAATTTTATAATTTCTGAATTGAGATTTTTTATTTTAAAAATTGGTATTTTTAATACAAGCCATCAGGTTTTATAACACTTATGATAAAATCTTAAAGCTCAATCAGTTAAAGGTAAAAGCAATGACAATCTCTTACAAATGTCTCAAAATGTCAATCTAGACCTGCATACTATTTTACCTTATATGGAAAAGTTTCCAACCCTCTATGTACTTTGTTGTGTAAAACAGGCCTAAAATCTCTCAACTTATTTTTTAGCATTTTGATAGATCAATGTAATACTTTTAACTCTTTAGAATAAAAATTATACAGAAAGCCCAAATCTCTCTTTGGAAACACAGGTACAATCTCCAGTGTTCAAGAGGATATTTCTGTATTGTTTAGTCACTCAGTTGTGTCTGACTCTTTGCGACCCCATGGATTTCAGCACGCCAGGCTTCCCTGTCCTTCACCAGC
>NW_011405308.1:0-1559 GCF_000754665.1 Bison bison bison | reverse complement strand
GGCTTAGTTTCTCCATGACATGTGGGACCTTACCCAACTGGGGATCAGACCCCATGTCCCTTGCATTGTCAGGCGGATTCCTGTCCACTGCACCGCCAAGGAAGTCCTACATTTACTTCTAAAAAGGGTAAAATAGCCTGGACTGGCGCTTGGTGAGCAAGAATTTGGAAGAAGTGAGAGAGGATTGGGGTGCATTTTGGCACTTAGTTGCACTCAGTTTGTAAAATAATTTCAAACTGAACCACACTGGTGAGCCTGGCAAGGCTGCCCAGGCCACCCTGCTTTTGTTTACCTGATTTTTTCCTCCAGGATGAAGAGTCAGAAAACAGCAGGTGGAATCTCACCATTGCTGGTTTTATTGTCTCCTTTTTTTCTTCCTTCCTGAGAATCATTAGGAGCATTTCTATTGTCATTCATTGTTTTGATAGGACATTAATTCTTATTTGTTGTTTGAAATATTGCTTTTGAGAAACACGTAATAACTGCATGGGTTCAAGACAACTTAAAATGACCTTCTGTCATTAAAAATCTCTTCTCATACTAACCTCTGTGTTAAAAATACCATTTGTATTTCTAATCCATGAAATCTGTATTAATGACTCAAGCTGGTGGGCATGATGAAAAAAATTAAAGTATAAAATTGATGGTGGTTTCATAATCAATTTCTCAAGGATCAAATAAAGAATGAAATCTAGGAAAAAAAACTAAACAAGGTGCTTATATGTTTAAAAAAAAAAAGGAACACTATTTGTGTTAGAAAAGATCTCATATTGAAATCAGAGCCCTAAGTGTTTTGAATATATCCTTAGGGTATAATTAAGATCCCATTAATTCAATAAAATCAATAGTAGAGCCAAACAAAATTGTATGTTGTGTGAATAATTTTAATCAGGTTCCGACTT
Organism: Bison bison bison; assembly: GCF_000754665.1. Lineage (NCBI taxonomy): Eukaryota > Metazoa > Chordata > Mammalia > Artiodactyla > Bovidae > Bison > Bison bison. Next base: position 657 of record NW_011405308.1, on the reverse strand, counting down.
ATTTCTCTTAGCTAAATTACTTAAAATTTCTTCTGCTTTTGCTAAAAATTTCTATGGACACCACCCATTTTCTTTAATCATGTTAATCAGTTGATGTTTAGCTGTACATTTATTTTAGTCTTTTATACACAGAGTTGTGCACTCTGGGTTTTAATTTTCCTGGTTGTAGTATATGAACTATCGTCCTTCACCCAATATAGATCTTCTCCCAAAGGATTAATCAAGTTCCATTTCTTTGACTGACTATATAAATTACTTTATCTAATTTTCATGACAGCTCTGGGAGTAGATATCCCATTTTACAGATTAAAATAAAGTTCAGAGTAGAGAACTGATGATCACTGGGCAAAGTGGAGTTGAGATTTAAAATCTAGAATTTTCTATGCTTGCAAACTTTGCTGCCTCCAAATATTTTATACTTTTAAACTTTACCACATCCTACGTGTCCTAATTCTAGTTATTAATTATAGATTCTTACTGGTGGTATGAGGTGTGTATCTGATTAATTTTCACCAAAGGGTGAATGAATGAAGCAAACTTCATCCTGGGCAATTTGTATTTTAAATAGGACCATCATTCAGCATGAATCTTTATCTGGCATATAATTCGATTTCGGTAGGGTGAGGATAGTTATTGTGTGCTTATAATCTTTGCATT
>NW_011405307.1:0-952 GCF_000754665.1 Bison bison bison | reverse complement strand
CCCCCTGTGCCTCCACAGACCCCTGCACCAGAGCACTAACCTCTCCTACTCGAACACGAGCTCTTCCAAGGACACTTAAAACAAGTGTTCATCTCTAATTCCGGCCGAGGCCTGGCATAAGGCAGACACTCAAAAATAAATACTATGTGCTAGGAAAAATTTAAGGACTTTATACATATTAATACATTTAATCTTCACCAAATCTAGAAAGTACAGATATTTCACATAGAGGTTAATAGTTAGCTTTCTCCCTCTTTGAAGGAACCCCTGCCATTCCAAGCCAGAGTCCTTTACGGGGTATGTGTGTGTGACCAATAGCTCTTCCCCCATCCCCTGTGTGACATCAGGAGCCCTTGACTAGGAGTTCACGAGCTTTTACTCCGTGGCCGTGGGCCTCAAGCACCCCCCTTCCCATGCACAGTGAATGTGCTGTGTTGTCTCCCTCCCAACAGACCCTGACGCTGAGCCTGGCCTTCATCATAATTGTCTTATTTGGTCTAACCTCAAGAGATCAGAGCTGCCTTTCCCATTTTGTGGATAGGGAAACGGAGATTTGTGGTCACAGAACTGATGAGCAGAGGGGCTGGGCCTGGAATTCAGTCTGGGAGACTGACTCCAGCCCTGAGTCCCTGCTCCTCACGGGGATGGTCACCCTGAGTCTGTCCCCAGACGACTCCAGTTGCCTCCCTCCAACTCTGGCTCCGCCTGTGGGAGGAATGTGGTCCTCATCTCCCAGCTTCCAAGTCCACAGCAGACCATCTACACTTCTCTGAGTCCGCTGACACTCTGGGCCTTTTCTCACCAGCCTTTCCCACTCTGGGCTCATCCTCCCTGGAGGTCTCAGGAGGGGCTGTGCCGACACCCTCCAGTTGGGCCTGGGCTTCTGTTCTCTCCTTTTGCTGTCTCCCTTAAAAATATATGCTGCTTCTTGGTTACAGGGAAGACTTGTAGA
>NW_011405306.1:0-938 GCF_000754665.1 Bison bison bison | reverse complement strand
CCCCCCCCCGCCGCCCGCCCCCCGTCTTGGTAACTGCAGCTCTACAGTAAGTCTTGTAGGTGGATACTGTCAGCCCTCCGACTTTGCTCTCCTTCAATACTGTGTTGGCTGTCTGGGTCTTTTGCCTCTCCATGTAGACCTTACAATCAGTTTGTCAATATCCACAGTATAACTTTTCCAATGAGTTGGCTCTTTGCATCAAGTGGTCAGCTTCAGCATCAGTCCTTCCAATGAATATTCACAGTTGATTTCCTTTAGGATGGACTGGTTTGATCTCCTTGCTGTCCATGGGCAGGAGGAGAAGAGGGTGACAGAGGATGAGATGGTTGGATGGCATCACGGACTCAATGGACATGAGTTTGAGCAAGCTCTGGGAGATAGTGAAGAACAGGGAAGCCTGGCATGCTGCAGTCCATGGGGTCTCAGAGTCGGACACGACTCAGCAGCTGAACGACAACAACAGAATAACTGGCAGTGGTCGTGACTGAGATGCACTGATCCGTAGGTCCAGTCGGAAGAGCTGACATCATGACAATATTGAGTCTTCTTTTCCATAAACATAAAATAGTTTTCTTCATAGAGATCTTGTACATATTTTGTTAGATTTATACTTAACTATTTCATTTTGAGGCGTGCTAATATAAATGTTATTGTGTTTTTAATCTCAAATCCCACTTATCCATTGCTAGTATTTAGGGAAACAATTGACTTTTGTGTGTTAACTTTGCATCCTATAACCTTGCTAAAATTGCTTATTAGTTATAAGAATTTTTTGTTGTTGTTGATTCTTCTTAAAATTTTTTCCTGTAGACAATCACGTTATCCATGAGCAAAAACAGTTTTATGTCTTCCTTACTAGTCCTTATGCCTTTTATTTCCTTTTCTTGTGTTACAAGAAATGTTGTATAATGTTGAAAAGGAAAGATGAGAGAGGACAT
>NW_011405305.1:0-1276 GCF_000754665.1 Bison bison bison | reverse complement strand
ACATCTTTTGTTTTTTGAGCAAAGGAAAGTGATGTGGATAAAATTCTGAGGCATTCATCAGTTGATAGTTATAGCTTTTATTTGATGAGACCTAGAGTATTACAGTATACTATCTAGGGTATTACAGTATCCTTTGATTAAGATTTGAGATTTCTCTATTATATCTTAAATGTGACCAGAAATGTAAGTGCTAAAGCAGATGAAGCAAAATATTCTGTCCCTCTTCCTAAGAAAATGAATGTTTCTTGACTTTTCATGTGTTTAAATAAATGTTTTTCCCAATAAGTTTTCAATATGCTATTACATATTATTCAAAACACAGCATTACAAGGTATTTCAGAAAAGATTTTACCATTAAACAAATATGTAAATATCACTTGGATTATGTCAACTTGGATTTTATTACAAATAAAATACTGAAAGAGAATTAGATAAGAAAGAACTTTTAGCAGATTTGTGTAAGAGCTCAGGTAAATTTTCTGTCTTTAGAGTTGTGTGTATGTATTGTGTGGTTTATACTTATTATACAATACAATGTTCATATTAGTAGAACACTTTAAACATCATCTGTATAGGTAGAATATATACATATGTTTAATGAAATGAACATAATTTTTTAAATATTTAATTGCAAAATACAAAATCCACTAAACACTGCTCTATCCCATTACCTATTCATCACATAGACACGGTAATCTGAAGCAATATGCCAAAGTATTAAAAAATTGAAGATAAAAATCTTAAAATTTCGGTTGTCACCTACCAAAATGATTCAATATGATAAGGAATTAGTCCCACAGTAGAGAAGAAAATATTACATAAATGCTTCTCTGTGAAGTAAAGTGTTGTTCAGTCTCCAAGTCTTGTCTGAATCTTTGTGACTCCATGGATTGCAGCACACCAGGCCTCCTACGTACTTCCTAAAGTACTTCCTCCTAAAGTACTTCCTACTTTACCTCCACAGAACTAAAGTAGGAGAGAAGTAAATCATTATAGGCACGATCCTTTATTCTCACATATTAACATTTTTCTTAACCTCAAAATCTCCATTCATTCTCATCACTGTAATTTCATACACCTATGCTACTAATGGGCATAAGTAGCTCAGTTACCTGTAGCTACCTGTAGCTCAGCTGATAAAGAATCCGCCTGCAATTCAGGAGATCCCTGTTGGATTCCAGGGTCATGAAATTCCCCTGGAGAAGGGATAGGCTACCCACTCCAGTATTCTTGCCTGGAAAATTCCCATGGACACAGGAGCCTGGAGGGCTATAGT
>NW_011405304.1:0-949 GCF_000754665.1 Bison bison bison | reverse complement strand
TCTTTCTGTTGCCAATCATTCACCCATTAATCCAATATTTATTGACTGCATACTCGGAAAGTTTCCTTAAACTTAGTGGGCCCTTTGGATCTATAAGCCTCTGTTTCATTGTTTCCTCAGGAAAATCTGGAAATCCTAGCTTGAATCTGCATTTCTTTTTCTCTACATCTTTCATCTCCTCTCATTTTCATCTATTTCCTTTAGGATAACATTCCTATATATACTAAACATAACTGATAGGGATTTTTCCCCAAATGCTATTCTTTTTACTAACTTTAATGGATTATAAATTTACCCCAGATTTTATTCTTTTTCTCTTAAATCAAACCCTTGAATTTCACCTCATCATGTTACTTTTTAGTGTCACTTTGTTCTTGATTTGAAAATTGCCTGTGTTATTTCTCTTTTTTTTTCATGGATTTATGAAATCATAATTCTTGCTAGTTGAACTTTGTCATAGATTTGGAGAAATATCCTGTGATTTTTTTATTTTAGTATTTCTTATAGACCCTGCAAGAAACTTCCCTAATTCCAGTGCTTCCCAAAAGAGTGGCAGGATGGAGTACTTAAGCTTGTGTGCTAACAGCTTGGGGTTTTCAGATCTAAACCTGAAGGAAAGGAAGATGTGATCAATTCTGCTTGAATTCCCTTGAATCAAACAGTCATTTCATTTAAAACCGAAAAAGCTGGACTGATATAGACTTTTCTGTACTGAATATTGAATTATCTGATTCAGTTTTACACCAAGTGTTGTTCACAGATGGGGCAAGTTTGTAAAGTATTTGCTACAGCTAGAGAAGAAAGCAGCAAAGCAATGGGAAGTAAGGCTTTTGAAATCTTTTGCAAAATCACAATTAGAAGTATTTTATGTCTGTTGAATCTAATATTTAAAAGGGGGATGGTATGGGGAGGGGGGAGGAGGAGGGTTCAGGATGGGGAATAAAGAAAA
>NW_011405303.1:0-981 GCF_000754665.1 Bison bison bison | reverse complement strand
ATTTGGCAAAACTAATACAATATTGTAAAGTTTAAAAATAAAATAAAATTAAAAAAAAAAGAAATGCAATAGATTTCTCTCTGTGTGTGTGTGTGTGTGTGTATACCAATCTTGTATGCTACAACTTTAATTATTTATCTAATAGTTCTAAAGTGTTTTGCTGGTGACTTTAGGCTTTTCTATATGTAGTATCATGTCATCTGCAAATAGTGATAGTCTTACTTTTTCCCTTCTAGTTTGGATGTTTATTTCTTTTCCTTGTCTCAGACCTCCAGTGCAATATCGAATAAACATGGAAGTAGTCAATATTCTTTTTTTCTTTGTTCCTGATTTTAGAGGAAATTCTATTAGTTTTTCACCATTGACTGTGATGTTAGCTGTGGTTTTGGCATATATGGCCTTATTATGTTGATATATGTCTCCCCGTACCAACTTTAATGAATATTTTTTCACAAATGGATGCTGAATTTTGTCAAGTACTTTTTCTGCATCTGTCAATATATCATGATTTTTATCCTTCCTTTTTAAAATATGCTGTATTACATTATGTAATTTGTGGATATTGAACCATCTTTGCATCCCTAAAATAACTCCCACTTGATCATGGTATTTGATCTTTTTATGTATTGTTGAATTTGGTTTGCTGGTGTTAATATTTTCTTGGATTTTTGCACCTTATTGAACAGTGATTCAATTAATTTTTTTATAGTGTCTTTGTCTGTTTGGTTTTAAGGGTGATGGTACCCTGGTAGAATGAATTTGGAATGCTCCATCCTCCTCAAGTTTTTGGAATAGTTTGACAAGGATTGATATTATCTCTTCTTTGTCTGTTTTGTAGAATTCTCCCATAAAGTCATCTGGTCCTGGACTGTTTTTTGCTGACAGTTTTTTTTATTACTTATTTAATTTCAGTGGAAATGATTGTTCTGTTCTGTTTTGATAATTTATTTCTTCCTGATTCAGTTTTGTAAGAGTTTGTGT
>NW_011405302.1:0-964 GCF_000754665.1 Bison bison bison | reverse complement strand
TTTGTAAGGACCCTTAGAGATCACCTAGTTAACTCCTAGATTTTTACTTTTGTACTTCACCTTATTTAATGAAGAACTGAGGTCAAATTCATATTTTACGTAAGAGGGTAAGATAAAAACCAGAGAGATTAAACTACACTACTACACTAGAAAATGGATTAAAATGTATATATGAAACAAGCAAAACAAAATTTTCTGTTTTATACAAATGGTAGTTATTTCAAGGCTATACGCTTACATTAAGTTTATCTTATCAATATTTTTAGTTTCACAAAATAGTCTCTGGCACAATTACTCTGTATCTTAAAAACATGACAGAAAAGTCATGGAATGGTTTCAGTTTTTAGAGAATTTTTTTAAAAAGCAAGATTTTAACTTACTAAAATGAAGTCAAAGTATGTGAAAAGATTTATTTGTAATGGACAAATAACACATACTACATACCTCTTTCTTTCCTCTTTCAGTGAGTGCTACTCCATACATAAACAGTAATGTCAGGTAATAACCAATATTAATCTGATGTGCCTAAAAAGATAAAATATACCTTAGTTGATTATTTAGACTATGCTACTTCTCAGTATAGAAAGCTTAATTAAATACCCTTGGCCTATTTAATAACTATTAAAAGGAGCTAAATTATCATTTTATTGTCAATCATCTAATAATCATGACAGAATTCATTTTAGATGTATTTAATAATTAGACCCAGAAGAAAGACAGTTAATAATCTCAAAATAAAACATTAGAGTTTGAGCAAAGAAAATAAAAGCAAATGCCATCAATATTTATTATACTAAAACTTTTCAAAAAATTCTAATTCTCCATTTTTCTCATTGTATTTTAGGTGAAGAACACTCTGTTGTTGTTGTTGTTGTTGTTGTTGTTATGTTAATGGCGAATAATACTCCATTGTGTATATGTACCACAGCTTTCTTATCCATCATGTTTTCTTCCTCAAATCCTG
>NW_011405301.1:0-970 GCF_000754665.1 Bison bison bison | reverse complement strand
ACTACATGCTCCAGCTCTGATTCCTGCTTTCTGAGATGGGACAAATAAGACTTCTGACCTCCTACAGTCATTTGGGGGACAACATGTGAAAGGCTTGGCTTAGTGACTGACACATAAATGTTGGCAGCTTCCTTCACTCCCACCATTTCCCCTTGTCATCATGTGACCTCACATCTCCCCCACGTTCTCCTTGTCTTGCTGCTTATTCTTCTATTTACAGTGAACTCCTCCACATGCTCATATCTCATCCGTTTCCACTAGACACCACCTTTTCCACATTATATCCACTACTCTGGGTCTCCCTTCAAGTGCCACCTCTCTTTTAGAGTCTGTCATTCTTTCAAATGGAGATGAGAGCTCTGATCTGTCTCTAGGAGGCAAGACAGTGTGAAAGCTTTGGTACTGGTGTACAATTGCATACATCAAGTGCAAATTGTTATTAGCATTTGATGACTACTTTAAGTTATTTATTAAGACGGGCTTTACATTGTGGACTGCAGGTAGTAACAGGGTACTCCCCAAAGTCCTCAGAAACACTGGTAGGGATTGTAGGGCAGTAAGAACCAAATTGACTTCCACTCTGGATTTAACCTTCTATGTGTATGATATGTATATCCAGACATACAATTACATGTATGCATATGTATATATACATATAAAACCTTAAGTTTTGACATAAAGTTTACCTTTAACAAGCAGTATCTCAGCTTCAAAAAAAAAAACAAACCCTATTACATATCAATTAACCTTTGTAAAGAAGGTATTTATATTTAAGAATAAAAGTTGCTTTGACTTTAAGAGAAGCTAGTGGATTGAAAGAAGAATTTACAGCAGGTCCAAGATGTATAAGAATGCATTCTTTAACCCATGATCCATTGTTTTGCCCGTACAGGCTGGGTCCCCTCCTTCTTTTTCTAGCATGGGTGTTGACCTTGTGGCTCAGGGCATTAGCCTGGAGTCCAGAGGCTAA
>NW_011405300.1:0-1093 GCF_000754665.1 Bison bison bison | reverse complement strand
AAATCTGGTCATAATTGTTCTCCTTATATTCCTCTCCCCGCACTATCCCCAGTGCATAGAACAGTACTGAACTCAACCCTGCTACTGCTAAGTCGCGTCAGTTGTGTCCGACTCTGTGCGACCCCATAGACGGCAGCCCACCAGGCTCCCCCGTCCCTGGCAAGAACACTGGAGTGAGTTGCCATTTCCTTCTCCAATGCATGAAAGTGAAAAGTGAAAGGGAAGTCACTCAGTTGTGTCCATGGACTGCAGCTTACCAGGCTCCTCCGTCCATGGGATTTTCCAGGCAAGAGTACTGGAGTGGGTTGCCATTGCCTTCTCTACCCTGGCACATAACAAATTTTTGGATGAAAGAACAAATCATTGAATGAATGAACCAATGAACTGTGTCTCAGTGTTGGCTATGGATTTCATGAGTAAGATGTCTTTCTATTCTTTTCTGTTTCATCACCTTCAGCTGTACTGGGTTACTGATGTTAACACAGGCAGAGTATAGAACCTAGCTTCAGTCAGTGATCATCATTTCTATAATAAATCCAATGATGGGTTTATAATAAAGCAAATTGAATGATGTTAACTTTGTGTCCCACGTTCCCCATTTGTGAACTCAAGGAAGCAGATGCTGTCTTTGCTCTGACACCATCGGCAGCTCCTTATATTACCAAGGACTGCTTCTCTGCCTGACGGTGCTTTTGGAATATGGTAACATGACAGTGCCTGGGAACTAATGCCCCAAAAGATGATCGATAAAATCTCCATCTTCTCTGTCCTTCAGTGGAACAGTTCTGAGATTATACAGGATTTCCAGGGGCATTTGGAGCCCTGGTTGCCCATGGCAGACACCACTAATTCATAAAAATTCATTTGGTTTTCCTTCCTTCCTTGTTCCATTTCTCCACTCCCCCAGAGAAGACAGAGTGCCTGCCTGCCTGCTAAGTCACTTCAGTTGTGTCCAACTCTTTGCAATCCTGTGGCCCATAGCCCACTGGGCTACTCTGTCCATGAGATTCTCCAGGCAAGAACACTAGAGTGGGCTGCCAGGCCCTCCTCTAGGGGATCTTCCTGACCCAGGGATTGAACATGCGTCTCTTAT
>NW_011405299.1:0-1064 GCF_000754665.1 Bison bison bison | reverse complement strand
CATGTGCAGACTTAGGTACTCCAGGGCACGTGGGATCTTAGTTCCCTGACCAGGGATTGAACCCATTTCGTCTGCATTGCACAGCAGGTTCTTAACCACTGGAACACCAAGGACATCTCCAGCAGTTTCTTTTTTCACTACAGTTCCTCCTGGTTGTTGTATGTTTTTGACTAGGTTACAGAGTTCTTCAGAAGTGAATTATAACTTTTTTTAAAGAGTCATTTTTTACTAAGGTATAACATACATTTCACGTGTACATTATATTCTACTTCTATATACACTACAGCATGCTAACCACCAAAAAGTTAGTTTCTATGCATTACCATACAGTTAGTCCCCTTTACCTGTTTCAATCTATCGCCTCCACTGCTCCTTCCCTTCTGTGCTCTGTATCTGTGTGTTTATTTGTGTTTAGTTTGGTTACTTAATATATTGTTTGCTTGTTTTTATATTCCACATATAAGTGAAATTGTATGATATTTATCTTACTTCATCTGACTTGTTTCATCTTAGCATAGTACCCTCAAGGTCTATTCATGTTGCTGCTGATGGCAAGAATTTACCCTTTTTATGGATGAGTAGTGTTCCATTGTATATGTAAATGATATCTTATTTATCCATTCATTCAATGATGGGAACTTAAATTGTTTCTATACCTTGGCTACTGTAAATAATATTGTGATGAACATATAGGAATGCATATATCTTTTCAAGTTAGTATTTTTGTATTCTTTGAATAAATACCCAGTAGATAGTCATCCAGTTTCTTTCTGTCTCTCTCTTTCTCCCTCCCTCCCTCTTTCTCTTTGCATGTGGCTATAAAGTTTTTTGACACTATTTATTGAAGAGACTGTCCTTTCTCCATTGCATTTTCTTTGCTCTTTTGTTGTAAATTAACTGTTCATATATGTGTGGGTTCATGTTAGGGGTCTCAATTCTGTTTTGTTGATCTGTGTATCTGTTTTTCTGCCAATACCATGTTGTTTTGATTGCTATAGCTTTGTAATATAGTTGGATTCAGGAAATGTGACACCTCCAATTTTGTTTCTTTTTCTCAGGATTGC
>NW_011405298.1:0-1182 GCF_000754665.1 Bison bison bison | reverse complement strand
GAAGGGCTCAAACAAACATTTGTATACCAATGTTTTTTGTAGCATTATTCATATTAGTCAAAAGGTAGAAACATCCAAGTAGGTATCAACAGATGAAAATATAAATAATGCTTGACAAGTACATACAATGAAATATTAAGCTATAAAAATAATGAAGCTCAGTACATGCAACAACATGGACAGACCTTGAAATATTATGCTCAGTGAAATAAAGTAGAAAAAAAAGGAAAAATACTGTATGATTCTACTTAACATACATAATCTGGAATAGACAAATTTGTGGTAACGGAAAATAGATTAGCATTGACCAGGGTCTTGGGGGAAATGGGAAGTTATTTCTTAACAGTGACAGAGTTTCTGTTTGGAATTATGAAAATGTTTTGGAAATAGATAGTGGTGGCAGTTGCATAACACTCTGAGTGCAATTAATGCCACTGAATTTTACACGTTTAAATGATTGAAATGGCAAAATATACAAATAAAATGTAAAGTCTTAAATCATGTGTAAATACAGTCCTAAAAGATAACATTTTCAGAAGATAAAAAAACAACAGGAAAGGTAAAGGTATAATATGCATAAAAGCAAAGAAAACTGAAAGAGTTTGGAGATAAAATTGTGAAGGGTGGCTTATGCCAGATTATAGGGATTTTTAAAGGCCAAGTGGAATTTGTTCTGTTTGAAGAGAATAGTTGAAGACAATTAAAGAGGGAGAGTGATATGACTGATGTTTCAGAAGGAAATATAAATTGGAAGATGTTAAATCAGTATGGAGATTATTGCAAAAACACCTCATGAGATGGAAACACTGGAGAAAATATACAGGAAGACATGAGAGTAATACTGGAGGTGACTGAGAAGCAAATGTATACAGTGTGGAATATCTAAATTATGGATTATAATGCCAGATACTACAGGTATTCAGTCCAGGTATTACTTTCACCTAAGTATGTATCCTAATACTGTACTGTTGTGTTGAAATGTCAAATGGGACATAAGTTCTAAAATGTACTGCCCATTTTATCATACCTACCTTTCTATCTATGTATCAAACAGAAGTATCTATTAGCATCGCTTAAAAAAAAAAATGAAAGAAGGAAAGAAAGTGGAAGAAATTTGAAAGTAAATCTGATGGGAAAGAAAAAGCAATGTAACTAATGGTAGGGGCTTCCCTGGGGGCTCAG
>NW_011405297.1:0-941 GCF_000754665.1 Bison bison bison | reverse complement strand
CTTCTGGGCCATGTCACACGGGGGGGGCCACGTGCTTCTTGCAAGGGAAGGTGAGCTGGGCTGGGGTGGGCAGGGTGCCTCCGCCAAGATGCAGATCCAGTTCTGCATTCTGCTGGGAAGCTCTGGTGGTGCTTCTCAAGGAGCTGCAAACGCCAGCCTCGTCCTAAAAACTACAGCACGAGACCCAGTCAAGCGTCTTTCCGTCTGGGGACAGAGTTCATCTGGGCCCACAAGCCTGGCGCGTAGTAGGCCATCGATCACTAGCTGGCGTTCGACTGAGTGGCTCATCGTAAGCGCGCTGTTGGGAGAACAGATGGCCCGGCCATGTGCGCTCCACCCGCCCCCGCCCGTCTGCCTGAATCCTTCAAGCAGCGTCCGTGAAGTGCAGGTGACACCCACGTGGTTCCGACTTGTTCCCATTCGGACGGGCCCTAATCCATAAACACAGCGGCCCTGGAACCTCGTGTCCACATTCTTCGAAAGGCCCCTGAGACGGAGGGTGCGGCCATGGGGGCAGCTTACTTGAAGCGGGAGAGGAAGAGGGCGGGGGGAGACGGAGCCCACCCAGGCCGGTCACCACTGCCCTGCCCTCCTTGTCCCGAAGCCCAGAGGTGATCACCCATCACACGTGCAGGGACCATCGTTCCTGACGCCAGGCAGTGTGGCTTCCCAGAGTCGGATCCCTTTGGGATCAAGAAGCAAGGGTCTTGGGTAGGGGTGTCTCCAAGGAGCTCTCAGACTCACAGCAGCCGTGTACCACACCTACCCCCAAACCCAGTCCCTGCCTTAGAGGTCTGACGAAGGAGAGAGGCGCCTGGCCTGACCCCAAAGAAGCCCACCTGGGTGGGACCAGGGCAGCCGGGGTCTCTGGAGCGGGTGGCCAAGCCAGCCACTGTCTGACACCTTCACAGACGTGGACCAGTTACAGTGATCTCTGCCAG
>NW_011405296.1:0-958 GCF_000754665.1 Bison bison bison | reverse complement strand
GATAGGCATGTATTTTTGCTTTGCCATGTTTAAGACAGAGGGTTTTGCCCTCTTAATTCCTAGTTTCCTGGCCTTGTTTCCTCCTACACTTTGGTCTGAGCTATCTCTTTACTTTGTCTTTATTTCCCCTGATTCCATTTTCTACTGATTCTCATTAGTGTGGGCCCCTGTTCACGAAGGGCACCTTGGCAGGTCAGTAATGAAAGTCTGTGAGGAGACTGTCTTACCATGTGTCTGTTTCATGTGTCGCTTTCAGCCCTTGCTCTCAGATTTTCCTGCCATGCTTTCCATTAACTATCTGTTGATCCTTTGGGGGTTCTTTCAGGAGGGTCTTGTTATTTCCCTTTGCTTTCTTCTGTATGGATACCTCCACCTCCATGTGGGTTTTGTGGTTGTTGCTGGTTTGCCCTTATTCATTTGTATTTTGTTCTGTTTGTTGTAAACATTGCCCATGACTTTCTCGTTTTTCTATGTTACCTTAGATAGGATTTTTACAAACTCTGCTATGTAAATTCATTAGGAAATTAACCTATGGAAAAACAAAGTGACATACACATGTAGGCAGGGTTGATGTCAGAATCCATTTTGTACTTTACATATTAACTCTTTCTCTTTTCTTTTTTCTTTTTAACTCTGCAAATGCATTTTCAAGCTTGTTATCTGTATTATTTTTCTATTGTGTAACAAGTTACCACAAACTTAGGGGCTTAAAACAGCCCTGATTTATTATTTCTCAGTTTCTATAGGTTGGGAATCTGGCACTGTGTAGGTGAGCCCTCTGTTCAGAGTTTCACTAAGTTGCAATCAAGGTGCTACTGGCAGCGTTCTTATGTGGAACCTTGACTTGAAAGAATTTGCTATCCTGTTCATTCAAGTTGTTGGCAGAATGTTTTTTTTTTTGGCTATGCCATGCGGCTTGCAGAATCGGCTTGCAGAATCTTGGTTCCCTGACCAGGGG
>NW_011405295.1:0-991 GCF_000754665.1 Bison bison bison | reverse complement strand
GCCACTCTATGATCAGACTTACACTTCCTACTTCAAAATGTCCATGTAACATGGACGTTCCGTTCTCATTCTTGCCTTTGACATTACTGAGAACAATGTGAAGGCTGGCTGCCCAGAATCCAGCTGCTCAGGAATCTCAATATTTTTAAAGTGAATTTAGATTATAACACAAAGCAAAAGTCAAGAGTTCTAACTGCCACTACCTACTGCTGTGGGTTATGCTAATTTGAAACTGAGTAGATGGTGCCATAATCTGGGGTTTGAAAGCAATGATTTCCAACAGCCTGGCAGCACCCAGAGCACACTGGCTTTGAAACATGCTGCATTCTGACCTTTTCTCAGTCTCAGGCTTGGGAGGAAGAACAAAGGCTTTAAAATTCAGATTGGAAGGTGCACAAACAGAGCACCGAATGGATGCTGATGGAACCAATCTCACATTTCACCTCTGCAAAACTTTATGGGAAGTTTATGGGGATTTATTGTTTCAAGAACAGAAGGACATTTACCTACAGATGCGGGGGAATAAATTTCAAGTACATTTAGTATTGGAGAATGGTCGCTTTATTGCTGATTTCAATCCACTTGACTTTCCCCTTAATCTTCCACACTCTACCTTGAGCTGAACACACACACACACACACACACACACACAGACACAGACAGACACACACACACACACAGACACACAGTTTTAGTCTGATGCTTCATTGGTTTGTAAAATTTTCAAGGTGCTTTTCATAGTAAAAAAAAAAAATGCAAACAACCACAATGCGTAAATCTATTACGGTACATTTAAAAATATAATACAATGTGGCATAAATAGTAAAATAGACCCAAGCAAACGGTCAATTGTATATTGTGACATGGCATGCAATTTGTGGAGTGAAATGCATACGATAGTTCCATTTTGATAAAAAGTGGATGTGTAGTGCCTTATACACATACATACACATGTGAAGTGAAAGTGTCAGTCGTTCAGTTGTGTCAGACT
>NW_011405294.1:0-959 GCF_000754665.1 Bison bison bison | reverse complement strand
TCAGGCAAATCACAATTAAAATAATGGAATATACATGTATACATATACACCCATGAGCAAAGAAAAACAAGGGAACAAGCAGCTTTCATTTAATGCTAAAATACTAAATACTAAAATACCCAAGTCCAGTATAACCATCAGCTGCTACGTTTAAAAACAAACTGGGCTTGAGATGTGTTGAGTGTGTACATGTGACATGTAGGGAAAGTAGAGAATGAAAAATAAGTTATATTGATTAGTAAGTGGGACAGTTGGGAAAGCTCCCTTGAAGTCACCATGGGGTTGCTACTTTCTAAAGACAGAATCAGGAGATGCCCATATCACACACCCTAAATGAGTCTTGCCTCAGCCTTGTACCATTCTAAAGTATCAATGTGAAGGAATAAAATCATAAATAAAATCTACTTTTCTCCCAAAAAGGCTTTGTAAGTTCATGAATTGAAATTTTCAGTTAAGGGAGAAGGCCAAAGATACGAAATTGAGAAGTAAACATAATGGAAGACAGAGGGCTAGGGTGGTCAACATTCACTGGTTTATCAGACTTTATGAATTAGTGAAGAGCCCGCTAGAGCCAAATATTACTCTTAAGGTGTTCATTATCTTCAGAGTATTGAGGTTATTTTTATTAACTGGATTATTAACTAGATTATTTAAAACAAGTATCTTTTCTGTATCATTGCTTTAAAATTTTTTTTGTTTGTTTTGTTCTTGTTTCACTACTTGATGTTGTTAAGAGGAAAACTTTTACAGTTTGGTTCCAGTGGTTGTTGCCTACAGATTGTGGCAATAGATTAAGAGGAGAAAAGACCAACTTACTTTAGGCTTGCCTGGTATACGTGAGGGAGTATTTAATAGCTAGCGTTAAAAGGTTTATATACCAAACTTAACAAGGGTGATGATGGTTGGGTTGATCTTAGTTTTCTGAATGTTGAGCTTTAAGCCAACTTTTTCACTCTCCT
>NW_011405292.1:0-962 GCF_000754665.1 Bison bison bison | reverse complement strand
GACAGAGGATGAGATGGTTAGATGGCATCACTGACTCAATGGACATGAGTTTGAGCAAGCTCTGGGAAATGGTAAAGGACAGGGAAGCCTAGCATGCTGCAGCCATGGGGTCACAAAGAGTCGAACATGACTGAGCAACTGAACAACAGCAGCCAATTAACAATGTCGTGAACAGCGAAGGGACTCAGCCATACATATAATTCCATTCTGCTCTTAATCTGTACAGCATTCTAACAGATACTGCTGAAGCTTATGGTGGGGTGAGGCAGATGACCAGAAAAGGCAAGCCTGGGGAACAGGAAAGCACTGGGCAGAGTAGAAAACATTAGAGAGCTAGAGAAGTCAGTAGTGAACTTGAAAGGTTGTCTAGGAGAGAAGATGAGGCTAGAACAGAAAATTAGAGCCAGAGTTTGAAGGTTATAGGCTGACGCTTCATCATAAATTACAGATAGATGCTCTCTCTCTGTTTCCTGACAACGTAAAGAAGATAAGGAGAAAGCCACTAGGATTGCACCAGGTTATAATAGTAAAGGACATTTGGAAGCAGCCTAAACATGTATCAACAGGAGAATGCATACCTTGGTGACAGTCAAAGAATGGAATTCTATCTTCAGTCAGAATGAATAAAAAAGAATGCCATGTATCATTATAAACCTCAAACATGTACTCTGACAAATGTAATGTAGCATCCTGGGTTGGATCCTAGAACAGGAAAAGGACATTAATGGAAAAATTGGTGAGGAAATTCCCTAGCAGTTCAGTGGGTAGAAGTCCAAGCTGCCACTGCAGTGAGCACAGGTTCAATCCCTGGTTGGGGAACTAAGATACCCAAAGCCACAGGGCTGCACCAAAACATAAAAATAAACGATATACTACCATTTAGTTTACATAATTGATACTGTATCAATTATGTCAATAAAACTAAGAAAAAAACTTAGGAAGATGAGTACATTGGTGATCAC
>NW_011405291.1:0-1221 GCF_000754665.1 Bison bison bison | reverse complement strand
GCTACATTAAAAACTTTGAGCTTCTGTTAGAAAGATGAAGGAAAGAACAGACTTGTTTATTAAAAAATGGTAACTACATATTTAAGCTAGTATATAGGATTTCTGAAATTCTAAATTAAGCTAAAAACATTTCTTGTTATTTTAATCATTTAAAATGCTACAACTGACCCCCCACCATGATATCTAACTTTATCCCTGAGCTTCTTTAAAATAGTACTTCTTTTCTTAACAGACAAAAGCAATGGTATATTAAAACTTGTCCCTAAACTCACAGCATAACAAAACTTTATAGAAAATGTTAACTCCTTGGAGTTGTAGATTAACAAAGAAAATTCTGAAGGTAATTGAATTTAGTTGAGACTCTAATATATATATATTGATATGAATCTGGCAACATTGAGTCAAAAGTGTCTAGGAGTACTCCTCCAACATGGACATATTCTTCTGTGTCTGCTCTATCAAAGTCCAGTGTGTCACACTGCAGAGGAAAGATGCTGCCTGACTTTGGATTATGCTCATATCCAAGAATTTGCAGATGTCTGCATATAGTATTACAGTGAAAAACAAATTAAAACATTTTAATTTTTTTCTGCTTAATCGTAGAATATTAACTGCATGGACATGGCCTTGCTGGTTTCCAGTGTGGAAAGAGGAGAGGGGATGGATAAATTGGGAGAATAGGTTGACATATACACACTACTACATATAGAACATATAACTAATAGGAACCTACTGAATAGCACAGGAACTCTATTCAATGTTCTGTAATGACCTATATGGGGAAAGAATCTAAAAAGGAGTGGATATCTGTGTATGCATAACTGACTCATTTTTCTGTAAAGCAGAAACTAACACATTGTACATCAAATATGTTCGAAATTAAAAAAAACATCAATATGAAGAAACCAATATATATTCATAATTTTGGTTATAGAAGTAGGATTATACCACTTTCAACAGTTAGAAGCAACAGTTAGAGACAAACATGGAACAACGGACTGGTTCTAAATCGGGAAAGGACTACATCAAGGCTGTACATTGTCAGCCTGCTTATTTAAATTATATGCAGAGCACAAAAAGCAAAATGTGGGGCTGGATGAAGCAAAAGCTGGAATCAAGATTGCCAGGAGAAATATCAATAACATCAGATGTGCCGGTGACCACCCTTATGGCAGAAAGCCAGAAGGAGAACTAAAGAGCCTCTTGATGAAGGTAAAAGAG
>NW_011405290.1:0-1078 GCF_000754665.1 Bison bison bison | reverse complement strand
CTGTATGTCCCCCATCGTGCCCTGAAAAATGGGCCCAGAGAAGCAAACAGTGGCTCTTGTTGTCCTGCCCCTGGAGCCCCGCACTGGCCCCCAAGCCTGGACCAGAGAGGAGGTAACGGATGAGCAGTGGTGGAGTCCATCTGACTTTGAGGCCTCAGATGGTGGAGGATAAGCTTTTTCTCTTACTCAGTAGTCTTTAGTGCAGAAGGAACCGAGCATCCAAATAAGGAAGGCCAAAAAGCAGGGGATCTCTATCTTCTGGCAACACAAGGACAGACTGCTAGCGGTGCAAGGTGTCAGGAGCCTGGCCTGGGAGGCGTCAGGTCCCATGTGGCTGATCTTCACATCCCTCACTATAAGAGCTCCATCGCTAACCCTGTGTGTCTGCATCTCCTCTCCCACACACCATCTGTATGCCCGCGGAGCTTCCAGCTCCTCTTTACTTGTACTTTCTGAATTTTCACTTGCCTTAACCCTCAATGGGCCTTCAGGACTCTTGACCTCACACTCTACTGCAAGGCCTTTCTGGATATATCTTTTTACCTTCTTACTCTTGCTACAAAGCGATTTTCTCCATATTTTATAATCCAGATTGCCAAAAGCATCTCCTGGTCAGATACCAGTCTTGTCCAGTTGGCTGTGTTGGGAGATTACACAGCACAACACTTGCTGCCTGGAGGGGGTGATATCAGACACTGGGATGGCATGCAAAAGGGCTGCTTATGGTTGGGTGAGGGGGGTCCTGCCCAAGAGTGCCTGGCCAAAGGGGCAGAAGGGGGCTGACGTTCCATCCGCACTCTTGAGCAAACCATACAGCTTTGTATGGGGCTGCACCAGCCCAGAGGAAGGAAGCCTCTAGCTGAAGAAAAGTGGCTCCATCAGATACTGTGATTAGCACATAATCTTTTTATCACTCAGGACAATGCATCTCTTATCTATTCTTCATACCACCCTGTATCAGCTAGCTTTTGCTGCATAACGAACCAACTCTTCATGCTATGGTTTCTCTTCCAAATTCACATGTTGAAGCCCAATGTGTCCAGTGTAATAGCATTTGGAGGTGAGACCTTTGAGAGAT
>NW_011405289.1:0-957 GCF_000754665.1 Bison bison bison | reverse complement strand
ATAGTATATGACATACACAGTAATACGTGTAATATAGAATATGTACAATGTATAATGTAAGAGGGGTTGTTGATGTTTTTCGGTCACCAAGTCGTGTCTGACTATTTGTGACCCCATGGACTGCAGCATACCAAGCTTCCCTGTCCTTCACTCTCTCCTGGAGTTTGCTCGAATGCATGCCCATTGAGCCAGTGATGCCATCCCAATCATCTTATCCTTTGTTGCCGGGAATAAGCCAATGAGATTCAATTCCAATTGGTCAGCACTGCTGGAAAGAGATGTATGTAAGTTGCGGATAAATCTAGTAGGCTTCAGGCTGAGCTCTATCCATAGGCTTGGCTGTATAATCGAGACTCTGTCATTTTCCATCTCTGGTCCTGTTTTCCTTGATATTGCTTCATTTTTAGGTTCCTTCTCCACATAGATCAGTCATGCTGGTCATCAGTGGGGCCCTTCTCTAACCTGGCATCCGTATGTCTAATGCGACAGAAGAACTTGGTTGCTTCTTCTTGCCTGCACAGTCCATCCCTGGGCCAAACACAGTTGAGGAAATGAAATTGTGTGACAAGTCCCAGCCACCTTCACAGCTGCAGGGAGGTGGGGCAGGTCGGTGCCACCAAGCTACTCTCAGTGGAGGACAAGGAGGTTTCTCAAAGCAGGAGAAGCTCAAATGCCCTCCAGACTGCTCATCAATGGTGAGTGGCTTCCTGTCCTTTGCAAATGCCCAGAAATCTGTTTCATTAGACTTTTCAGACTTGGAGGGGCCCAGTGGCTTCTCTGTCCATTGTGTTGTTACCGAAGGCATGTGTGGGGTCTGGCTTCATGCCGCTCAAAAGCCAGGTTGGTGGAAAGGAAAGTTTATTTCAGATCCCAGCCACTGGGGGTGGAGCGGTGGGGCGGGTGGACATCTGTCCAGAGGTCGACTCCCCACGCTGGCAACCAGTGGGGCAAGAGCTT
>NW_011405288.1:0-1047 GCF_000754665.1 Bison bison bison | reverse complement strand
CAGGTGAATGGATAAACAAGTTGTGGTATATTCAGATAACAGAAGTGATAAAAAGAGTAAACTATCAAACCATGGAAAGACATGGAAGAACCTTCAATGCATATTGCTAAGTTAAAGAATCCAGTCTGAAAAGTCTACATATGGAATGACATTCTGGAAAAGGAAAACTATGGAGGCAGTAAAAAGTTCAGTGGTTCCCAGGGCCTTAGAGGGAGAGAAGGTGGGAGGATTGGATAGATGGAGTACAGGAGATTTTTAGAGTGGTGAAATTATCCTTCATGATACTGTAATGGTAGAGTCATGACATTATACATTTTTTAAAAGCTACAGGATGTAAAGCACAAAGACTGAGCCCTAATGTAAACTGTGGAAGGCAGCTATGGTCACCACTGTATCACTGACATCCTGATGTGAAGTATGGATGTTAATAACAATGTATCATAGTTTATTCTTAATTGCCAAAACTTTTATCAATTGTGGAAATTTACTGTACTAATTTAAGATGTTAATGATAGGAGAAACTGATTGGGGTATGGTGTGAGGTGATAAAGTGGGGGAGTGAATGAGGGTGGGAGGAAAGGGGTTATATAGGAGCTTTCTGTACTTTCTGCTCAATTCTTACATAAACTAAGCACTGCTAATAGTAAAATCTAGAAACTGAAACAAATTATTTAAACTGGTTACAATGATTGATAAAGATCCAAATAGTCAAAGCTATGGTTTTCCCAGTAATGGTGTACAGAGTAACTGAATGGGGTATGGTGTGAGGTGATAAAGTGGGGGAGTGAATGAGGGTGGGAGGAAAGGGGTTATATAGGAGCTTTCTGTACTTTCTGCTCAATTCTTACATAAACTAAGCACTGCTAATAGTAAAATCTAGAAACTGAAACAAATTATTTAAACTGGTTACAATGATTGATAAAGATCCAAATAGTCAAAGCTATGGTTTTCCCAGTAATGGTGTACAGAGTAACTGAATGGGGTATGGTGTGAGGTGATAAAGTGGGGGAGTGAATGAGGGTGGGAGGAAAGGGGTTATATAGGAGC
>NW_011405287.1:0-1071 GCF_000754665.1 Bison bison bison | reverse complement strand
CTGCAGTCCATGAGGTCGCAAAGAGTCAGACATGACTGAGTGACTGGATTGAACTGTGTAGTTGAATGAACACAGTGTTTCTTGCAGGGAAATTATTCCTGATAATAATTCAGGCAAAGTAAGAACATAGGAAAAATTTTATTGATAGAATTCCCTAAAATACATTCTTTGGAACACATATTCCCCAGAATATTAATTGATATTATGAATAATCAAAAAAGTATTTCCTGATCAAGATAAACTTGGGGGATTTAGGTTAAAGTTAAACCAATTCTACCTATACTAGTGGTACTATTCATTTCTAAGATGAGGAGTTAGTATTCAGTGTTTCCCAGATTTATTTGACCATGGAACCTATTTTTAGAGGTTTACCTTGTGACCATTCGAATACACTTTGGGAAACGATCATGTTGATAATTAGGGCCAAAATGTTTTTGTTGTAATGTATGCGTTTCAGGTGAAAATTTTTGTTGTAAATTATTCACCTAAGTTTTATAACTCATTTATCCTATTTGCTGGTATTGACATGGCAGAAAATATGTCAGAAAGCCTTTCAGGTTCTTAGTTTTCTTCTTACCCATGGAAACTTTCTGTTAATAAGAAAAGTCTTTATGAAATTCTCTGGTACTGGTAAATTTCATATAAACAAAAACTTTTATTTTCAGTTTAAATTCAGTGAGCAGTAAATTTCCAGGTGTGTTAGAGTGAGCCACGTGAAGACATTTTGGCAATTTTTGTTTCATATTTGGGAACATTTGGAGTTTAGTTAAAGGTTAAATGTTTAAGAAATGTGTAAAGGATTTTCCTACACTTTATTTATACGCTGAGCAAAATCAGTGCTTATGTACTTGATCCAAAGTTGTTTTAGATTAGTTGAATTTATGGTACCTGTAATAGTTTATTTCATGTTTGGTTCCATAATAATTGTTAGGGAGAGAATTTCCAGTTCTCTCTTTTACACATCTGAGACCATTCATTTTTAGAATTTAAGTATTCTGACTTTACAGGATTTGTATATGAAATCCCCACTCCTTTTCTTAAATCAAGAAGAAATTTGGCAAAGTTTTTTTT
>NW_011405286.1:0-1520 GCF_000754665.1 Bison bison bison | reverse complement strand
GGCTCTTCCTCAACATTAAATACATGCAAAACAGCATGTGATAATTGCTCAATAATACTAGATATGACTTTCGCTATTTTGATTAAAACCAGCCTGTGTGGACCCAGTGACAAATACTTGTATTATGAAACTGGCCTCCAAGAGAAAAGCTGTTGCTTTCTTTTACATTTGGATGAGTTTCTTGTGTTTTACCACGCTATAACAAATCCCATCTGCTTTCTAGTGAATTAAAATTAGTCTTTTCTGCAAAGCCAATGTAAAGTCAGGGCACAAACATTGAGGACACATTTACATTTAAATCAATCCAATTTGATTTCATTCCAGCTCCTGGAAGTTGCCAGGCTATGTGGTAGATTTCTTGTATAATCTCTGCTTTGAAATAGCCCTCTGGAGGTAATACACGAGGTGGGAAGTGGGCTTGTCCTGTAAGATGTTCCACAGCACTCAAAAGAGTGTCAGCCAAGATGGTACAGAATGATTACAGTTATTGAAGACATTACACTTAAAAAGGCTCGTCTAAAGAATTTCTGCTCCTTCCTGATGCCTGGTCTCCCTTTCTTACCTTTTCTGTTCTACTCTCTTCTGATTTTCTTTTATGGCTCTCACTTCTGTTCCCTCATTTGTCCTATTTCTTTGCTGAAACTCTATTTCTTTGATGAGGCTTCCTATTTATTTCATTTGTTTGTTTCAAGCATGTTTATTGAAGCATTTTTAAAACTCCTGGCGGCTTTACAATCATGGTCACATAGCATTAACATACCTGTTGTCTATGTCGGCATGATTTTCTTTTTTCCATTCAGTTTGAGAACTTCTCGATCTTGATGTAAGTGACTTTTTCCTGAAATCTGTACACTTTGAGTATTATGTTATGATACTTTGGATCTTATTTAAACCTCCTGTTTTAGCTAACATTCTCTGACACTGCTCCAGCAATAGAAGTGTTGACACGCCCTCCTAATTGCCAGGTGGAAGTGGAAGTCCAGATTCTTCACATCGTCTCCACTGACGCTGAGGAGTAGGAGACCGCCCTCAGTGGCGATGAAAGTCCTGACCCCTTATTCAGCCTTCCCTTGACTTCAGTAGGTGGGGGGATGAAGAGTCAGTTGCCTCCTTACAGTCTGGCAGGCCTGGGTCTTGACTCCTCACTTGCTCTTTGCTGGCGTGTATGGAGATTAGGTCAGTTTCTGCTGTTGTTCATTTGGGGGGATATTTTGGTAGTGTTTGGCTGCAGTAAAGTGGTTATTGTTCAAATTTTGTCTGTATTGCTAAGCTGCCCTTTTCCTGATCCTTTAGCTAGAGAGAGTAGGTTTTCACAGGGTTTGCTTATTTTTTTGTGGCCTGTTGGTGTTTCCAGATTGCTGGCTCAAGACCCAGTCTGGGATATATGGAGCAAAAAGGAAACCCACAGAACTCACCTCTGTGTTATTTTTCAGGTCACAAGGTCCCTATGACAGTCCACCTTCTTCTCTCCACCTTTCAGAGTTTTTTTACATTGTTCTATGTAAAAGATCCAGGGTTTT
>NW_011405285.1:0-951 GCF_000754665.1 Bison bison bison | reverse complement strand
TAAAGCAAAGCACAGTAAAATGAGGTATGGCAATAAAAGGCGTTAAATTTATCAAATAAAAAAAAATAAAGTGCTGAAAAATTAAAAAAAATAAAAGTGTAATTTGGGAAGCTTTGATAAATTTCAAATATTCCCCTTCAGTCACTTATATGTATGTAAATAATTAAATGCCTGCTTCTATTAGCACTTAAATATCTTGAGTAATGAATAAACATACAATAACAGTTTGTCAGCAAATTAGTGCAGGCTGAATATGTCCATTTTCTCTTTTTCAATATTTCTCCTAATGCAAACATCCAATTTTACCTTGCAGTCCCAAATCTAGAAGATAATATAAGAGAAAATCTAGGCAACCATGGGTTTTTAAATGAGTGTTTGAATAAACACCAAAAGCACAATCCTTGGGTAAAAATGCAAATTGGACTTAATTTTGACAAATATACCATCCAAATATAACATGCTAAAAATAGGGGGGATGGGTATGAGTTATATAAGAAATATCTATATTATATTCAAAATTTTTTTGTAAATATAAATCTATTCTAAAACATTTATTTTGAAGAAATTCAGAAAAATATTTCAGAACAAAAAATTTGATCATTTTTTGTTGAAATTATTACCTGTGCTATGTTTTAGATCAAAAGTCCATTATTATGATTTGTAAGATCCTTTAATGTATCTAATAATTTATCTAGAGATATATTCCTCATCTCGCTCTACAGCTTCTTCTTGAACTGCTCACTACTTTAATGCACACCATGATTCTGCTTTCCTGTTACTCAATCTTTGATTTTCTAGCTAAGTTATTTACATATTGGGATGTAATTGAAAGTAATATGTGCCACTTCTAGACCTAGACAATAACCTTTTCTAATGTTTCTTTATTCCACTTCTGTCTTCTGGATGAATGAATGAAAATGACAGTGGCATTATTGCAAATTATCAGTTGAG
>NW_011405284.1:0-1015 GCF_000754665.1 Bison bison bison | reverse complement strand
CTGCAAAGAGTCAGATAGGACTGAGTGCCTGAACTGACTGACTGAAATACTCAGTAATCAACCTAAATAGCAGACAATGCAATTATTTTTAAATATCAAAACTAATGAAAAATTCCTAATGAACAAACTTAGAATAAAGACAAGTTGCTGTTGTTTGGCAGTCCCTCACTGCTATCATTTCACATCAGCCTTCAGTTGGTTCCTGGGCCGCGTGGCCATCGTATCTGCCACTGTTGACAGCGATACCCAAACAGATCAGACAGTGCAGCGCTTTGCTGGAAATCGGGATTTTCAATTTCAAGACTTTTTTTAGTTATTTTCATTCATTTTGAATTATGAGAAGATATTTTGTTAGTATTTATAGAGGTCCAATAGTTTCTGGCAGGACGTGGTCCTTGGAAATATACTAGATGTTATGTTATAAGCAGCACAGGACAGCTGGTGTGTTTGAAGCTCATATCCCAGGGTTTGATCTAAAGACAAGATCCAAGGTAAGAGTGAGAAGGCACAAGGAATCCACCTGCTAAGCCAGCTTCATCCACGGAAGGTTGTATGAAGTCAAGGAACATCTACTGCCTGAAGCAGTCAGTTTCCATAAAAGCAAAGTGAATTGAATTCAGTTTTCTTCTGGATGCAATCTCTCTGCAGCATCACCACACAACACTCAGCAATGACCCTACACGCTCAGTGATTCACTGGACAGGGGAAAGGGTGGCTGTTTGCACTTTAAAAGTTGATTGTTTATATTTAAAAAAATAATGATCCCTATATATCTACTTGACTTAAAAAGTAACTTATTACCCATCATTTGAAGCCTCTCTCTTCACTATTCACTTGTCTCTCTCTCCCACCACATCAAGAGTAATCACTGTCTTAGATTTTTATTTGCTATTTCACTCCTGCTTCTGATGAGTAGACTTCCTCAGTAATAAATAACATAGGTCTGCATTTTTTAAAAGCGTTTTATCTATGTATTTGGCTGAGTTGGGTCTTAGCTGTAGCATGCAGGAATTTC
>NW_011405283.1:0-1118 GCF_000754665.1 Bison bison bison | reverse complement strand
GGACTGTATAGTCCATGGGGTCGCAAAGAGTCAGACACAACTGAGTGACTTCCACTTCCAGTGACTAAATGTTCCTAATGAGATTTATTCTAAAAACAAAAAGCCTCACGAATATTAAAATTTTTTCAATTATTTTAGTTTTGTAATATTGCTATTATTATTTCAAAATTATTGTAGGTAATTTTTAAGATGAAACAGATAAGCAATTGGTCAATATTCTTAAGGAACTAAAATATATAACACATTAAATTGGCCACAAATATATAATAATAACTACAGTTAAGTGATAAACATGTAATAGTGAGAATACTCTTAAACACAAATAAGTAGTATGTCCTAGGTCTGTCTATTATAAAGGTCCAGAGAGTTTTATTCTTTTATAATAAAATGTCTCAAGTAACATAATGACTGATTAGAACATATGGACAATATTTATATTGTGACTAGAAAAAAATGGCAAAAGGAAAAATTTTCAAGCAGTCAGAAAAATTAAAATAGGTGCCTGCTATTAAGTGCTGTTAATGGAACACAGCATGGTGTTCACATTAAACAAAAAAAAAGTTTTTATTTGTTAGAAGTATGTACTAAATATTTACAGATAACAGATGACTGGGATCTGATTTTGAATGGTTCAAGGAGAGGAAAAAAACAGAGTAGATGGGTAAAAGAAGATTAGCAGAAAACTGATAATTGTTGAAGCTGAGTTGTGAGTACATGAGGATTCAATATACTTCAAACTTTAATTTTTTGTAGTATATTTAATATTTCCATGATAAAAATAATATTAAAATATGTAATGTGTGCTTGGCCTAAAATTTGATTAAATAACATATAAATTTAAATATATCTTAAATTTGTTAAAAGGGTATGAACATCAAAAAATATATAAATATAATATATTTTATTGCATTTTATATATATATATAAATATATAATATAGTTCATTGCATTTTATCTTCCTTTATTGAACATACATACAAAAATCTATAGAAACATGAAAAGGCTTGAAATATTGTGGCAGGCAAGGCCACCCACCTAGCATACAACATCAGCTGAATAAGTACTGCATTGACGGATATTGTCAAAAAATTGTCATCATATCCAAATCAATCTCAGTA
>NW_011405282.1:0-1583 GCF_000754665.1 Bison bison bison | reverse complement strand
GTTGGTGATGGACAGGGAGGCCTGGCGTGCTGCGCTTCATGGGGTCACAAAGAGTCAGACACAACTGAGCAACTAAACTGAACTGAGATCAATTTAAATATAAGATCTAAAACAATGGAAGCACTTAAGGAAAATACTTTTAAAAATCTCCATCATTTCAGCATGGTCAAATATTTCACATAAACACAAAAGGCACAACTATTAAAAAATGATAAATTGGATTCATCAAAATTCAGAACTTCTGCTGTTAAGAAAAGGAAAGGCAAGTCAAAATATATTTTTGAAAACTAATACAACTTAATAAGATGACAACCAACATAAAAAAGGAGAACATTTGAATGGACATTACCCAAAAGAAGATATTAAAATGTTAATAAGCACACGATGAGATGTTCAACATCAGTCAGCATAATTCAGTACAACTTCACACCTCCTAGAACAGCCAAATAAAAAAGACTGAGAATACTTAGTGTTGACAAAGATATGGAGCAACTGTAATTCCTATACTATTGGTCAGAATGTAAATTGGTATAAGCAATTGGAAAGCTGTTTGATGGTTTCTTATAAAGTTGAACATAACAGTTTCCATATAGCCCAAAATCCTATATCTAGTTATTTACCCAAGAGAAATGAAAACACTAGTCTGTACAGAGACTTGTAAATGAATGTTCATAGCAGCTTTACTTACAATAGTCAAAAAACAGAAGCAATCTAATGTCTACTTACATATAAACAGATACTTTGTGATACAGCCAAACAATGGCATACAAGCCAGAAATTAAAAGGAATGACACACTGACACACACACACACACGGATGAAAAACTCAAAAACACACTGAGTGTGAAAGAAGATGCAAGAGTACATGCTAATGACTTCATTTACGTGGAACAGCAAAACAATCCAGTGACAGAAGCAGATCCACGGGGTTGGGAGTCAGCAGAGACCAACTAGGAAGGAGCACAGGTTCTGCATCTTGACTGTGAAGAGTGTTGTATGTGCACATAATTTTACCAAAATTCATTGAAATGTACGTATTTAAAAATTAGTTTGTTTGTTTGTTTTTCTTAAAGAACTGACTATTTAAAAAAGTATTTCCCAGTCTGTCAGTCAGTCATGCTCTCGTCCCCATTCTCCTTTGGAGGATGTTGAGGACTTCCTGCCACTTGATGGGCTGGGAAGAGAGTTCCCAGGCCTACATACTCTGCCAGCAACTAAACAGACGAGAAAAGACAGCTTCACCATCCAGTATCATTCCAGGAGACAGGGACCAGAGGATAAATTGCGTCATGTGGAAACTGGGTGGAACTATTCTCACTCTGGACCTCCTAAGCCCAGGGTTGACCCTGAAGAGATGTGCCAAAGCTGGCGTCTACTTTTACTGAGTCACTCAGTCATATTTGTGAACTGGTATTGCTTTATTGCCTCCAATTCCTAGTTTTCAGTCTATGAGTCCCCGTGGGGTGGTCTACTTTCCCTCCCACAGACATGGCCTACTGTCTCCTCAGGGACTGCAGTCTCTGTCACAGAAACAGAAGGAGTCCCTTCCTGTCCCACCCTCTCACCTGTGAGTGACAGCAGGGG
>NW_011405281.1:0-989 GCF_000754665.1 Bison bison bison | reverse complement strand
ATAAAGCAATGCTTTCAAAATTTTGAGGAAAAATAGTATCCAACCTAAAATTCTATATCCAACCAAACTATGAATCAAGCATGAGCAAAAAATAAAGGCATTTCAGGCATGCATAGCCTTGAAACATTTACTTCCTAGACATTGTTTCTCAGGAAGTTATTTCACAAATGAAAAGGAACCAAATAAAAACAAAAAATCTACAAAAACTAGCCTCTAAGATGATGTCCAGAGTGACAAAAAAGAGAAGACGCCTTCCAACAGCCATGTGGCAATTCTAGGCATTAAATCAAGAGAAGGGGTTCCAGGAGGGGTACCACCAAGAGTGATTTATAGGTTTCCCATAGTTTCCATTACATTGAAAGGAATTTTATATAGTATTGTTGGAAACTATGAGGTGATTTCAAGATAGGAATATATAAAATTAAGCAAAGGAACACACCAAGGGGTGGGAGGTGCATGGAGTCGTGGGAAAGAAATGAATTATTAACAGGAAAGAAGATGATGTTGTACAAGAAAGAAAATTAAATCATAATACAATATGTGCTTCAGCTATAATAATATATACATTGTCCTTGTAACAGAAATATTCTATAATGATTTAATTACAAACTGTATTTAACTGCATTAGGAAGACGGAGGAAGAGAAAAGTGATATAAAAAGGATAAACCCTCATCTCTCATTGGACAAGGTCAGCAAATAATACCTAAAATATAAAATAAAAACATAAGCATGTCCTTTCTCAACACTGAGTTAACAAAAGAAATGCTTTAAAAAGTTACAATGGGCTCTCTGGGGAGTAAGACCCAAGGATGGAAGAAGTGAAGTGAAGTCGCTTAGTCATGTCCGACTCTTTGTGATCCCATGGACTGTAGCCTACCAGGCTCCTCTGTCCATGGAATACTCCAGGCAAGAATACTCGAGTGGGTTGCTATTTCCTTCTCCAGGGGATCTTCCCGACCCAGGGATCGAACCCAGGTCTCCTGCATCG
>NW_011405280.1:0-981 GCF_000754665.1 Bison bison bison | reverse complement strand
TCTTCTCCCTCTCCCCTGTTCTTGGGCATGCTCGTACCTCTGAGCCGCCCGCCTCCTCCTTCTAGGCTTCTGTGTTACTGGTTTCTTCACCTATGAAATGGAATATTAGACTCTTAATTTATGGGTTTTGGTATCTTTGCATTATTATCTGCTTATGTTTTGGGTGATCACAAGACTGACTCCCTTGGGGACAGAGTTCATTTCTTTTACCCATGATCCCAGTGCTGGGCTAGCTCTCTGCAAAGCTGATACCTTCCAGTTCTGTTTATCCCACCTCCATCCCCACCCTCAGGCCCATGATGCTATCCAAGTCATCCACAGTGCTGGAAAAACAATTTGATACCTGTATCCCTATCACATCTAAATGTTAAAAGTGCTCATTCCATCTGGAGTCCATTTGACCATAAAGGTCTGGAGGTGGAAATTTTGTACTTAGTGATTACAGGCTCTTTTAGAGCTGGAAGCCTGCCCTAAAGTCCTTAGATCCCATTGCAGGGTCCTTCCCTACTGAGACTGTTTGGAGGGTGTGCCCCAGAGAGTCATCAGTTTTCCATGAGAAAAGAGATTAATTTCATCTTTTTCCTCTTCCAATTTATATTTGCCATCAAAAAATTCTTGTTGATAGTCTGGAAATCCAGGGAACCTCCCTGTTTCCTCCTGTACTCAATTCCCAACTAACACATTCATACTCACACATTCTGGTTAGGGAGCAATAAGGGAGCTCAGCCTGGTGCTTTGTGACAACCTAGAAGGCTGGGAGGGAGATTCAGAAGGGAGGGGACATGTGTATTCCTATGTCTGATTCATACTGATGTATGGCAGAAATATGCCATAATGTAAAGCAATTATCCTCCAACTAAAAATAAATTTAAAAAAGAGTGATGGCTATGAAAAAAAAGAAAAAAGAAAACACAGCCATACTTCCTGTAGTGCCAGACGGCTCACCTACAGGTGTGTGTGTGGACCTTCCATACGGCCCAG
>NW_011405279.1:0-967 GCF_000754665.1 Bison bison bison | reverse complement strand
GCACGGTCGACCGGAGCGCCTCAGCCCCTCCCCTTCGCACTACCGAGGCCCCCCTTTGCCCCCACGCCATCACCTCCCTCAGCCTAAGGGCTGCCCAGATAAGAATACACTGAGGAGTAGACTCCTGCAGTTTACTATTTATTCACAATAATAGGGTGGCACTGGTGGAGGTTCTGGGCAGTTATAGACCCCCAAGCAGGGGGAGTACATGGAGGCGGGGTTCAAAGTTCCCCTCTCAGTGGGCCTTCACTGCCCACAGGAGTCATCTCAGCCCTGGGCCTGCAGGAGCTTCCAAAGCCAAGGGACACGGAGGGAGGTCAGGGGCTCAAGGGTGTGTGTAATTTGGAAAGTCGGGGCTTCTTCAATTTTTAGGACTACACCCTCTTACCTCAATCATTGTGGGGTCTAATTTCAAAACTGTTCCAGCACTCCCCCAGCAGTCCAATGGTTAAGACTCCATGCTTCCATTGGAAGGGGCGTGTGTTTGATCCCTGGTTGGAGACTAAGATCCTGCATGCCATGCATGGCATTTAATTTAATGCCGGATTTAATTTAAAAAAAATAAAACAACAAAGACACGGACCAAGTGAAGCAACTGGTGCCTGATGGAGATTTGGGCCTGATGCCTGAAGTAGAAGGAGGGGTGGTGGGGAAAGGAGAGAGTTGGAGGGAAACCTGGGGTGGGGGAGGGTGGAGCATGGATCAGAAAGTAGACCACGGTGACTTGCAAAAGACAAAGAGAAGAAGGCCCCCAGCTTAACTCTCGGAAGTAGAAATGGGAACTTCCATCCCAGTGTCCATGCTCTTCTTGGGAATTTGTTCCCTGCTCCAGATTCTGGTGGGCATCTTGCGCCCCATAACCTGTCAAAGGAAGTGTCCAGAAGGGAGGATTTCACCACTAGAGGTCTTGTTTTGATGTTGGTGCCCCTCCTCCACCAATCAACCATTTGGGAAGAAAGGGGACCAT
>NW_011405278.1:0-1133 GCF_000754665.1 Bison bison bison | reverse complement strand
GCACATACATGCATGCAGGTGCACGTGTTCTTTCCCCAACAGCTTTCTGTCCCCTTGAGGCAGAGAGACCAAGATGGTCTTCACAGCACTGACCTTGGAGCCTGCACACAGGCCCTGCACATCGTGGCATTAAACCGCTTCTGTCCTGGACACGCCGAGGGAGACAGCAGGGCTAATGACTACAGGCAGGAGATAAGAAGACACAGGAACAGTGGCAGGTGACCTGTTGTGGATAAATTATATTCAGACAAAATGCAGAGTAAGAAGTGCAGTAGCCATTGGAGAGATTCGGAGTTCTAGAGAAAACTTCCACTTTGGGTTATAATAATAATCCAGGCAGGCTACAAGGAGAGGGTGACGTTTCCTCTGGGCTTTGAAGGATGGTAGAAGTTGGGCATCTGGGAGGGTATGGGTGTCTCAGAGGCCAGCGGGGACAAATCTCTGAGGTGGGTATCACAGGGAGGATGTGAGAGAGAAAGATCAAGTCCATTGAGCTGGTTCATCCGGCACAGGCAGGGCACAGCAGTGGAATGAAGTTGGTTAGGCAGGTGGGGTCCAGGTGGTGAAGCCAAAACAGCTACACTGGAGATTTGAGATCGAGTCTGTGGACCGTAGGAGGTTTTAGAGCGGAAGAGTGATGCAATCGGAAATGTGCTTCAGAAAATATTCAATTGCTATTCACATGGAAAAAGGACTGGAAAGGGAGGGGACTTGCAGCATAGATACGGGTATGAATAGGTCAAGAAGAAACAAGGCTCTGGAACAGTTAGGGCAGCAGCAGTGGGAAGGGAGAGGAGAGGGTTTTGGGGGGCCCCAGGAGCAGAATGGATAAGATGGGGTAAGGGAGAGGAGGGAACCATCGGTACCCCTGAGAGGCTGGGACTAGCACAGCACTGATGGGATGTTCACTAGTGGTAGGCACTCGGCCCAAGTCTCAGCCCACAGGATCCTCACTACCCGCTAGAGGGAGGCTGCCCATTTCACAGGCGTGGTCACTGAGACACCAAGAGGTTAAACAACGTGCCCGAGCACACTCAGCTGGTGAAACGCCACTAGGATTCAAACTGGAACATCTGTTGCCACAGCCAACACTCTTCATAACAAGACTGGACTGAATCACAGAAATTGGGATG
>NW_011405277.1:0-996 GCF_000754665.1 Bison bison bison | reverse complement strand
ACCCACTACGTTTCAATTAAGAATAGGAAAGAACCTGATGACACCAAATCCCCCCCCTCCCCCTTTTTCTTTTTTTTTAATTAAGACTTGTAGATTTAAGTGACAGCAAACATACCAATCAAGCTTTGGGTTTTTATGAAGTATTCAGCCCTGTTTTTCCATTTATGTTTAGGGCTACCTTGGCAAGCGGATGGTGGTTTTGTCCCTTAAAACCAGCCCCTCAGATCTGAATTTGTGTGCTCTTTGCTAACAAGCAGTCACTCTGGTAGAGGATCCTGCATGTGCAGTGCTTTTTCATGAATTTGTTGAGTCATGTGGAGAGAGGATTCAGGTAGCAATAAAAGTATTTATATATAATCTCACTAACAAGCTTTGAACTGCTTTGTTCGATTACCATTTTTAGTTTGTTTCCAGTTTCTTGGAAGACTTTTTTAGACTTCCACAATCTTGTCTAGATGAGTTTTGAATGAGATTTTTTTCCCCAAAACACTAAATTTGTACAGCTTTCCATCTTCAGTTATTTAAGCCTGCAAATTGAGTAATTCTTCACCTTAAAATACCATGTAATCGTTTAATGGATCGTGCTCTGAACATACTGATTTGTTTAGTGTATTTAAGCTTTACCTGAATCCTGTCTGCCATTTTTATATATGTGTATTTCCCCATTATTTAATATATTAGATATTTTAAAGCTAGTAGTTTGGTTTTTGATGTTGCAGTCTTATTTCTTTTCCTTGAGTTTTCCTTCCTTAGACTGCACATACCCACTGCATTCTTCTTGTTCCCACAGGTGCCCAGTCAGTCAGAATCAGAGCCAGAAAAGCCTCCTCTGTGCCACTCGCCTCCACCCCAGCCTCCAGTGTTGGCAGAAATGAGTGGGGATCACGCTCTGTCATCTGCAAATGAAACCTCAGAAGATGTGGATGAAGAGGATGAGTTTGGTTACAGCTGGAGTAAGTTGTCTGTTTCAAATGCATTGACTTGTAAGAGGTATCA
>NW_011405276.1:0-992 GCF_000754665.1 Bison bison bison | reverse complement strand
AGGGAGAAAGCATTAGTCAGGGTAATCAAATAACCCATAATCTGTATTCTCTCTTTCTTTTGGCATCACTCAAGTTTATCCAGTTATAGAAATCAATGAGGTAAGAATATTCCTTTTGGAATAATATGATGCCATTAGTATTCCATTTAGAAAGAAATTAGAGTTTCTAGATGAATTGCAACACCTAAAGGGAAATTTAGCAAGAGATTGTGCTATTTTGTAATATACGTAGACTTTAATTAAGGATAATTCATGTTCGTATTATTATAAAATGTTGCTCTACCTTTCAGATCCCAGACAGAATTAATTTAGTATTAGTTTGAATTCTTTGTTCTCCCTTTGCTACAGACCATTTGGGATCTAAATCATGGGATGCAGTGATGGCATCCAACATTCCAGGGCACCTAATTTCAACTTTTAGCTTTTATCTTTACTGGTGATCCTACATACCAATGCATCATTTTTGCTGATGTTAATTTATAACATGATGTGACTGTGTTTAGCTACTAAGAACTTACTTTGACTGAAATACTTAGTCACATGAGCACATCTCACTGAGCTAGACAGTATACAGTCATTCATTGTGAAATGATTTCCCAACTGCTGCTGGAGAAATTCCTGACCAATGGCTTTCTGTTGTTCAGTACCCATCATATACTTGATAATCACTAAACCTGAAAATCCCTTACTTTTTAATATTTTATTCTGAAACAGACTGCTTAAAATTTTAAGCAATAATAATGCTGACAATGAAAACTTACAGTACTTTAGTGGGAAAATATTTTAGCTGAATAATGGCAATGGTTACCCTTACTGATTTAAGTTAGTAATTAGCACAATTAAGAAATACCTTAGAAATTTCCCTGAAAATTTTTGACTTGGTTGGCATCAATTGATACAGCAGTTTAAACTAGGTTTGTTGTTAAACCACCAGGAACCTGTTTTTACAGAGGAGAAATGTATGTTTTGCTTTTAAATTACAGGTTTGAGGA
>NW_011405275.1:0-1009 GCF_000754665.1 Bison bison bison | reverse complement strand
TTGGAATCAGAATTTGCCAGATTATTCCTTGTGTGAAAAGATGGGGCCATATTTGTTAAAACAGTGTACACAGATTCGTGAGAGCATTTATTGCCGGATGGTAGAGCTGTGACAGAAGGGCAAGTGCTTCTGTGCATAGAAAAGGAACTCCAGGGAAATCTCCTTGGAATTTTCTTCATGTTCAGAGGATTAACTAAGACAACAGCAAGCTCATATACTGCTTTGTGGGGACTGATGGAAGAGCGAAAAGATGCTCACATTCAAAGCTATCTGGCATAAGTTCTGACTCTGGGAGTCAGAACAGGTCAAGAAAGAAAGAGCCAGTGTTGTGCAAGCCACGGAGAATATTCTTGTTTTCCTTCTAACAGTCCTAGGAGGAATATGTATTATCTGTATTTTTGTTTTTATATATTTAGAGTTGATTTATTGTCTCACATTTCTTCATCAGTGGACACGTTTTGGCAACAATGGTGGCAGTGATGGGCGGTTGGAAGATTCTACATTTTTCTAAGGCAATTTAAATGCACTATTGCTCTTAATCTGCAGCAATGTCTTTTTTTTTTGGAGAAGAAATTAATTTAAAATTTAATAGGTGAGCAAACTGAAGCCTGGAGAGGTAACACAAATTGCTAATATCAGAAGGCAGTATAGGAATCAAGAAATCATTAATGGTCACAAACCAAACACTCCTCAGTATCACTGATGAGTAATTCTACTTGGTTTCACTCTGGAATCAGAGCTCTGATCTTATGTGATCAGAAAGGTTATAAATTTCTGATTTGATATTTAGTTTTATAGAATAACTGAGAACATTGGCTGAGGGCCAGATAACTGTGTGTTAACATTTTTGCTTTTAGATTTTAGCTCTCTGACCTTGGGCAAATTGCTTAATCTTTCTAAGCCTCAGTTTCCTCATCTGTAAAGTACTTGATGCTGCTGCTGCTGCAGCTGCAAAGTCACTTCAGTCGTGTCCGACTCTGTGTGACCCCATAGATGGCAGCCCACCAGG
>NW_011405274.1:0-953 GCF_000754665.1 Bison bison bison | reverse complement strand
ATCACAGCAGGATCCTCTATGACCCACCTCCCAGAATATTGGAAATAAAAGCAAAAATAAACAAATGGGACCTAATTAACCTTAAAAGTAGATGTTTTAGAATTGAGACATTTATTGGTTTTTTATTTGTCATCCTTAGAAATGTTATATATTTTATATTAATAATATAAATGTATGTACAATGTGTACATGTATACATTTTAGGGTGTGAAAGGATTGTGCTTTGTACATGAAGGTTTCTGTGTCATCATGATAAATATGTTCTTTTAGGAAAAAAAGTAACCTAATAAACCTCTCTATAACATTTTTTTGGCTGTGTATGCCTTTACCATTTCTTCATATTACAATCCTTTTATTATATTACTTTAATAAAAGTATTTGAAAAATATTTTTTCCTACATGGTTGATTTTTTTCATTAAATTTCTTAGTTAGCATATAAAAAACATGTGATTTCCCACACAGATATATTCTTTATTTGTGGTAGTACCATAGGATATTCTACTCTGAATAGGGGAGTTTTGTTAAATTATATTTTGTGTAACTCCTATAAAAAAGAGAAGTATGATGGGCTTGAAATTTTATACACCATATTATTATATATATTTCTGGTAATAGAGAACCTCCTGATTTTGACTGGGTATTAGTAAGAAAAGAATCTTCCACTTAAAATCTTACACGTTTGAATGAGGGAGATTTCCACAAACTGTTCTGGCTATTCTGACTTTGTGGTTTATACCTTGTTTCTCCTACTTGGTCTATATGTTGTCAGTTTCCAAAGTACATGTTATTATTGTGACCTAGCTATTGGCTTTATGTCTTGACGCTATATGAGTTGCTATAGTGGGTTATATAGAAAATTTGGGAGCCGTACTTAGGCTGAGAGAGCTGTAAGTAATTTATCTATACACAATATTGGCTGCAAAGCCCATAAATATTTTCCAGTTACTGAAAG
>NW_011405273.1:0-963 GCF_000754665.1 Bison bison bison | reverse complement strand
GTCATTCCCTTCTCCAGGAGATCTTTCCGACTCAGGGATCAAACCCTGGGTCTCCTGCATTGCAGGTATCTGAGGCACTGGAAAGCCCAAGTCTATCACAACCTAGTTTTTACACAGGGGTATATGGTCAGCATTGTTCACTGGATTAATTCTTAAATGTGTAAACCTGGTGTTATTTACCTCTAAATTTCCGGTATTATCACAAACTTTAACATCATGGTCTTTGGGGGCTACATTACTACAGGCACATGTCATACCTGAAACTTTCTCATGCACAGGCACACCTGCACACACGCATGTACAAACACACGCATGCACACCCGACAATAGACAGTAGAAAAGCAGTTTCTGACCTCCTTCTGGGTGCCAATCACATAAAATGTCTTCCCTTCAAACTTCAATTTGCAGACATCTGGCCTAAGAAAAGAAAATCTCTTTGGGTGAGAAGAAAAACAAAAAGTGGCAGCTAATTAAGGTACCCGCTTTCCCACAGGAATCCATCTGACTCACAAATGCCAAGCAGACAGCAATGAAACAAGATATTATCTTATTGCTGGAGGCCAAATGAGCAGGGAAGAGCCCCCAAGTGAATTCTACAGCAATTTTCTTCCCAAGAGAGGAACTGTAGGCAGCTCGGAATTGTTTATTTTATTTTTTACAGTTAAGCTGCACCTTTCTTCCAAGGAGCTCTAGAGGTTTCACGAATATTAATGACCAATATTAATTGGCCAACCCACTTTGTGAGGTAGGAAGTATGTAATAGTTATTTCAGATTTGGTTAATGAAACCATATGGATTCACAATATCTGTATCCTTTCACATCCATCTCCAAGACATGCACCACATTTCAAAATTCTCATTTCTTGACAGTGGAGAGATCACAACAGACAACATAGAAATACAAAGGATCATAAGAGACTATTATCAACAATTATATGCCAATAAAATGGACAACGAGGAAGA
>NW_011405272.1:0-1026 GCF_000754665.1 Bison bison bison | reverse complement strand
AAAAAATTCCCTCCAATTTTATTTGTCTGAAAATTTCTTTATTTCATGCTAATTTCTCAAATTTATTTTCCCTGGGTATTGACTTCTGCAGTTTTTTCCTTCTGCATGCTAAAGATGCTATTCCACTGCACTTCTTCAGCCTTCATTTTACAGCTGGTATTACGGCCCAAGGTCAGAAGTTGACGCTGGAGCTCATTCTGTCCTACTCTGTTTACCCCTTGGTTTGTAGCCATCCTGGTGTTTCCACTGTGCCCTCCAGAATATTCCCAGTCTCTCAGTTTTTGAATCTACACATAAGCCAAGGACACTATTTCAATTCAAGTGTGATAATAGCTGGCTACAGTCAGAGATCCTTTCTGCGGCCATGGATCTCAATTGGACCTAATTAGCAAGATCCATGCCCCCGATTTCTAATAAAATGTTCAAGACTTTTAGGGAGTGCTACTCAAAGAAAGATGATAAATGCCAATGAGAGGTCTGTAAGAGATTTTTTAAAAACATCTGAAACTTTCAATACCTATTTGCTGAGTGAGTAAATAAACTGTGGGCCTTAATTTCGCCTTCTATATTCTTTAACGTTAACATTCCTCCTCTCATACAGTCAATGCACTGTTACCAAGTGTTCATTTTCTGCCATGTGTGGTAAGCTAGAAAGACAAGTAAGGCAGGAGATCTTATCTTTAACGAGAACCCAGTCTAGTTACAGCAGCAGGAACAAAAGAGAGGACAGCCAATTATGATGCAGCTATGATGCAGCACACAGAACTGTGAGAGCACAGAAGAGAGAGCTAACTGCCCAGAATGCGTGTGTAGACCTGAGAGTTAGGACAACTGCCTGGAAAGGTTAGTATCTCAGCAGAATTCTGCATGGAAGTGAGAGTTTGCCAGGTGAAAAGGAGGGGACAAAGATTTTCCATTAGAAGAAGCTACAGAAAGTACAGCTTGCCTGGGCTAGGGCGTCATTCAGTACAGTGCAAATGCAAGAAACTGGGACACAGTATTGAAATGTAAGTCAGGAGAGGCAAA
>NW_011405271.1:0-991 GCF_000754665.1 Bison bison bison | reverse complement strand
TATTATTTTAAAAAAATTCAGTAACATAGAAAAGTTGGGTGAGATTAAAGATTACTCATAGTTCCATCATTTAAGTTCAATAGTCGCTAATTCCTTTTGTCTTTTTTATGCATATCTGCTTGTATTTCCATAATTATACATACATACATATTTTCATATGCATTAAAGTCTTTATTAGCATCATAAAACTATTTGTCTAAAAATAGACATTAAGGATACTTCTTTTTTAAAGAAGAAGGGCTTTAAAATTTTTACTATTTATTTAATTTGGCCATGCTGCTTGGCATGTGGGATCTTAGTTCCACAACCAGAGATTGAAACTGTGTCCCCTGCAGTGGAAGCACAGTCTTAACCACCGGGCCACCAGGGAAGCCCAAGGATACTTCTAATTTTGTTGCTATTACCAATACTGCTGAGTATACAAAAAGTGCTGAGTATTTTGTGTAAATATTTTATCCATTTTATCCTTATGAGAAAATCTTCAAGTTGAAAGTAAACACCCTGATATTTCTTTCATCAAAAATTTTACCCATTGACCAGAGTATCTGTCTTCCTAAACCTTTGCAACATTGGATATCATCTTTTAAATATTTTTATTACCAAACTTTATTTTTTCATTGTTTCAATTTGTATTACTTTGATTACTTGAGAAGGTGAAAATTTCATCTGAGTTTATTAATCGTGTTTAATTTTGGTGAATTGTTTCTTTATTCACTTGTTAATTGAAGACCTTAATTTTTTGTGTCATCTTTTTCTATATTAAATATACTTACTCCTTGTTATTTTGTTGGAAACTTTTTCCTCTAATTCGGTACTCTTAACTATGTCATAGTCATAACCATGACAAAACAATGGGCCCCTGGAAACAGAAGCACTGCCACGCAGAAGGTGGGGACAAACTGACATTTGGAAATATTCTGTCAAGAGTTCTGACTGGTGTTTGTTGAGGATGCTGTTGTGAAGCCCAGATGAGTCATCAGGGGTCAAAGGT
>NW_011405270.1:0-965 GCF_000754665.1 Bison bison bison | reverse complement strand
TTTTTTTTTTTTTGAAACTTATTGCATTGAATACTTAAGTCATTAACATGTCATTTTAAAAAACAAAACCATTCAAAATTATATGTTTACTTTTGTTAT
The DNA here is from genome assembly GCF_000754665.1 of Bison bison bison. Taxonomy (NCBI): domain Eukaryota; kingdom Metazoa; phylum Chordata; class Mammalia; order Artiodactyla; family Bovidae; genus Bison; species Bison bison. Next base: position 866 of record NW_011405270.1, on the reverse strand, counting down.
TAATTTCTTATTTCATTTTGTATTACAGTGAAAGGATATGTTTTTCATATTTTCTTGTTTGGAAGGATTATCGATAGTTTCATTGTGGCTTTAAATAAAATTAATGCTTGAAAATGCTCAAACGATACTAGAAAAGGAAATGAATTCTAAATATTTGTAAGATATAATCCATATCAATAGTTTTCCTTTTATTAATAGAATCAAATAAGTTAACATTTTTATATTAAATTAAATGTTAATTTAAACTCATTCTGCTATTTAAAACTCTACCCATTTTATATTTTTTAAGTTAATTGAAACAAAATACATATAGAAAAGTGTATAAATAGTAAGTAAAAGTTTCAATAATTAACACAAGTAGAACACAGCAATGTAACCTCTGTCTAGGTCAAGAAATGGCTCCCTGTGCCTTTTATATCTACGTGATTTGTCAGACCCTGGAAGATGTATGGATTTACTGTTCCTAAACCATTGTTCAACATGGAAATGCTCAAGCCCCTCCCAGGAGCTACTAATCTCAATTGGTAGTACATCTGAAATCTGGGAAGTTCTGGGGCACAATTCAGGAACAGATGTTTTTCTTCCTGAATTTTAACTGTTCTGATTTATCTCCATATTCAAACCTTCACCAAATGATGCATATTTTCTGAAAGCTGTGTTTCTTCAAATAATTTATGCTACCACACCCTTAGATTGAGAGCTTATTACTTCTTGCCTATACTAGAATGCAAACTCCTCACACCATCTCCAAAATTACCTCCCCCCCCAAAAAAAAAGAAAAGTTGAGTCCAGTTAATCCCTTCTTGACTATTTAATGCCAATTCAGTTCAGTTGCTCAGTCGTGTCCAACTATTTGTGACCCCATG
>NW_011405269.1:0-1022 GCF_000754665.1 Bison bison bison | reverse complement strand
TGGAATCCCCCGCGTGCCTGGTGGGCAGGATCCTGAGTTCCCACTGGAGCTGTGCCAGGTGGGAGCACTGCCCGCTGAGGTGGGTGATTGTCCATCGGAAGTCCTACTGAGTTCCCCCACCAGAGCTGGTTCAGAGAGCTGAGGTCGCCTGTTCTCTCCTCCTTCCTCTCCCCCAAATCTGGATGCACCCCACCCCCTACTCTGCCAGGCTGTAAGCATTTCCTGAGACCCCACTGCATTCAGGGATCCCCAGAAAGCTCGCCCAGTGCCCCATGTTCAGAATGTAACTTGGGGCTAGGTGAAAGTTATCGCGCATCGAGTGTCTACCCTGCTTCCAGACGTGTGCTGAGTCACTGACACACGCTGTCTTGCTCCCTCGCAGGAACTGAGGAGACTGAGGCTCCCCAACGCCAGGTCCCCCGACTCTCCTCACATGCTTTTGGCCACGTGAACGCTTGCCGAAGCGGTGAGCTCCCTCCCCAGGCTGTCACCTGTTACCATCTCCTCCATCGAGCTCCACCTCCCTCAGTTTTCAGGGTCCAGCCCCGTCCCCCTCCTCAACTTTCTGAAGCCCTCACGGCCTCTCCAATGCTTCCTCCTGCTGAGTGGGCACCCCCCAACTTCACTCCAGGGTCACAGGGTCAGTTTCTCTCTCAGCAATATTTGAAGATCCTAAATGACCAAGGCCTGGCTTTATGCTATTTTGAACAGTTGTTTAAATACTTTTGAACAAAGGGAATGGTTCAAATAGCTTTTGGTATCAGTCATTGTTCAAATATTTGCTGTTCACTTGATACAAAACTCAGAACAGCCTCTGCTTTCAGAAGTTAGTGTGATAGGGGAAAAAAAGCAACCTAGCAGGGGGAAAAGAAAACCATGGAAACATTGACCAAGCCCTGTTCAACAATACTTCATGCATCTGTGTGAGTCAGACTCACCCGCAGATTACAGCTGCACACAGCAAGGGAGTTCAGCTGGGGGAGGGGAGGGCGGCTAGCAGGGCTGTGGGAGGACTCTGCAGG
>NW_011405268.1:0-975 GCF_000754665.1 Bison bison bison | reverse complement strand
CCCCTGTACACAGATCACGGTGCCCCTGCCCCCTGGGACTGCCCCCCGGCTCAAGGGCTAGCTGTCAGACGGGGCTCCCTGCTTGGCTGATGCCTATGGGGACTGCTGGATGTTGGACAGGCAGACAGGGGACAGCCTGTCCACAGCAGAGCGTCCAGGGAGGTGGAGGACCTCGGACACGAGTTCAGGAGGACTCTGCCAGCTGAGCAGCCCGTCCCAGCCTCTCAGGACTGCGCCAGGCCTTTACCCCGTGCCTCCTGGCCTGGGGCTTGGGCTGAAGCCCCACCTCCGGCAGCTGGTCCACTAGGGTCTAGGCAAGCTGGCCGGTGGCCATGGAGCTGCCCGTGGGCTCTGCTGTCTTGAGGGGCTTGGCACCGAGGCCCGGTCCTCCGCGTGGGCATGTGGCACCTGTGTCATGGAAACCCCGGACCCCAACCACACAGCCCCAAGCCCCCTCATCCTGGCCCCAAGGACGACTGCAGTGCTGGGTGGTGGGGGGCCTTTCTCCCGCCCCAGCAGCACAAGCCCGCGCGCCAGCAGCCAGCAGGGCTCCATCTGCTCTGAGCTGCTCACCAGTGCCCTCCCCATCCCTGGGAGAAACGCCAGGCCAGCCAGCAGGGGGCTGTGGGTGAACAGGCCGACCCCGGAGCCTCGGATGAGAGGGCAAACGGACCGAGACAGGCCCTGAAGCCTGCAGCGGGAGAGACCTCCACGCACGTCACACCTGACCCGATGGCTACAAGCCCCTCAGTAAGGGCCTGTCCCTCTGGTCACTGTCCCCAGAACCTGATGGCCCAACTGTGGCTACTGACCTGGGGGCCACAGGGGGAAGCAAATTCTAAGACCCCGCCCAGGATGCCTGGCTCAGAAGGCCTGAGGGGGCCTGCAATCTGCCTCCACGAACAGGCAGGTGGGAAAGGGCTGGACGAGCATCAGCTCTGTCCCTGCCCTCCGCATCAGTGGGAAGGCCAGGCT
>NW_011405267.1:0-1145 GCF_000754665.1 Bison bison bison | reverse complement strand
CATTCTATTATTTTCCTCAGTTTCTTTGCACTGTTTACTTAGGGCTTTCTTATCTCTCCTTCCTATTCTCTGGACTATGCATTCAGTGTGATATATCTTTCCCTTTCTACTTTGCCTTTCAATGCTCTTCTTTTAACTATTTGTTAGGCTTCCTGAGACAACCACTTTGCCGTCTTGAAATTCTTTTTCTTGGGGACGATTTTGGTCACCACCTCCTATAAAATGTTAAGAACCTCCTTCCATAGTTCTTCAGGCACTGTCTATGAGACCTAATCCTTTGAATCTATTCACCACATACACTGTATAATCATGGGATTCCCTGGTGGCTCATATGGTAAACAGTCTGCCTGTAATTCAGGTGGTAGATCTGAGTTCGATCCCTGGGTCCAGAAGATCCCCTGGAGAAGGAAATGGCAACCCATTTCAATATTCTTGCCTGGAAAATCCCATGGAAGGAAGAGCCTAGAAGACAACAGTCTCTAGGGTCCCAAAGAGTGAGACACGACTGAGCGATTTTACTTTCACTTTTCACTGTATAATCATAAGGGATTTGATTTAGTCATATCTGAATGGTCTAGTGGTTTTCCCTACTGTCTTCAACTTAAGTCTGAATTTTGCAATACGGAGCTAATAATCTGAGCTGCAGTCAGCTCCCAGTCTTGTTTTTGCTGACTGCATAGAACTTCTCCATCTTTGGCTACAAATAATATAAGCAACCTGATTTTGGTATTGACCATCTGGTTATGTCCATGTGTAGAGTCATCTGTTGTGTTTTTGGAAGAGAATGTTTCCCATGACCAGTGCATTCTCTTGGTAAAACTCTATTAGCGTTTTTCCTTGTTTCATTTTGAACTCCAAGGTCAAACTTGCCTGGTACTCCTGGTATCTCCTGACTTCTTATTTTCATATTCCTTTCCTCTGTGATTTAAAGGGCATCCTTTTTTTGTTTTTTGTTTTTGTTTTTGTTTTTTGTGTTATTTCTAGATGGTCTTGTAAGTCTTCATAGAATCATTCAACTTCAACTTCTTTGGCATTAGGGGTTAGGACATAGATTTGGATTACTGTGATACTGAATGGTTCTCCTTGGAAATGAACTGAGATCATCCTGTCATTTTTCAGATTGCACTCAAGTACTGGATTTGGAC
>NW_011405266.1:0-949 GCF_000754665.1 Bison bison bison | reverse complement strand
TAGAATTAGACTATCTGTTTTCCCAAGGCATAACCCAAGGACTTTGCTGGCCAAACCACTGTCCAGAATTCTCTTTTCTCCTCCCTTTGTCTGCTGTCAACTAATGACCATTAAAATACACCATTCATTTTTATCAATATAAATGAAAGCCTCAAGTTCTCATTAACCTTAATATTTCTCATTACATTTTTTTTAATGTCATTGATGTTGCCTGGATAGGTTTTCTTTTCTTTTTGTTTTTGATACATCTTAAATGCATATAACCAAATTTCAATACTGAAAGACATTTGCTGCTGAAGCTTAAACCCCCTCTACCACTTTCCCTGCTTTTATCTGATGAAATCCATGCTAGAAAGTAGTCTTCTGATAGAAAACAGCACTAGGTAGGATTCTGTTACAAAATTATTCTCCACATTGGATTACAATGTGTCTCACTATAGATTTAACTATTTATTTTTAATTTTCTACTTTGAGAGATAGATGGGACAGATTGGATTGTTCTATTAAATGGTCATCTTTCCTCTGTCTGAATGGAATCTTGTTCTCCAATTTAAAATTTCAATTCCTTCCACTGTTACTCATACGTCATACTTCTAAGGATCTCTAAGTTGTTTTCTACAAATTTACTGCAGTTTGCCCATGGTCTTCTTAAATTATGAGACCCAGAACTTGTGAAGAGCTCTATATCTGATATATACAGATAAAATCAAACAGGATTAGATCTTTACCTTCATTTGAATATTTCAATATCATGTTATTAGTTGTGGCGACCATAGTGTTGATTTCAATGTCTATTTTTCTCTGGCTGAAGTAATATTGAAAGGACAGATCACAAAACAAGTGGAGTAATATTTACAGTCAAGTATCACTTCATGGCAAATAGATGGGAAAACAGTGGCTGACTTTATTTTTTTGGGCTCCAAAATCACTGCAGATAGTGATACTTGAC
>NW_011405265.1:0-1041 GCF_000754665.1 Bison bison bison | reverse complement strand
TTGACGTCTTAACCCCTTTTTCATTTTATGATGATCTGGTTTGTCTCTTGCTACCATTTTTTGACTTGAAGTCTGTTATGTTTTATAGGAGTCTGGCTGTACCCACTTTCTCTTGGTTTCTTCTTGCTTAGACTATCATCTCAGTCCTTCCTTTGAGACTATGTGTATCTTTAGAGTTGAAGTGAGTCTTCTGTAGGTAAAATATGGTTGGATCCTGTTTTTTAATTCATACAGTTACTCTGTATTTTTTGATTAGTGAGTTAAGTCTATTTACATTTAGAATGATTATTTATGTGTAATAATATAATACTGCCATTTTATCTTTTCTGGTTATTTTGTATCTCTTTTTTTTTCCCCTTTCTCTTTCTAGCTCATTTGTATGTTGGTGGTTTTCCATAGTGATTTATTCAGTCTCTTTTTTTATGTTTTGTGTCTCTGCTGTATAGTTTTGCTTTGTGTTACCATAAGGTTTACATAAAACATCTCGTAAATAAAGACCCTTTTTTATGCTTTATAGCAACTTACTTTCAATCATAAAGGTTCCATTATTGTTCCTCTTCTATGTTTTGATGTCACAAATTATCTCTCTTTAAGCTTAGTAAGTATAGTTATTTTAAATTATTTTCTTTTAATGTTTATGCTTAAATTAAGTGTTTAACACACTTCTAAAATAGAGGCTTTATTTTATATTAAAATTTATAATAAAATTAGAATATTTAAACATATTAAAGTTAAAATGTATTTATTAAATTATAAATTATTAATTTATAAGTTAATTTGGTACATTTTATAAATTTATAACTTAAGTTATATTAAAATACATTTTATATTATTTTATATTAAAGGGACCTTATTTTATATTAAACTGGGGCTTTCCCAGTAGCTCAGCGGTAAAGAATCTGCCTGTAGTGCAGGAGCTGTAGGAGATGCAAGTTCGATCCCCTGGGTTGGGAAGATCTCCTGGAGAAGGGAATGACAAGCCACTTCAGTATTCTTGCCTGGAGAATCCCATGGACAGAGAAGCCTGGTGGGCTACAGTCC
>NW_011405264.1:0-1068 GCF_000754665.1 Bison bison bison | reverse complement strand
TCTTGGCTCTTACAAGTAATAATTCTGCAAATATGGAAAGTGCATTGTATCTTTTGCTGTTCTTTCCTTTTCTTCAGATATGTACCCTGGAGTGGAATCACCTTTGTTCCTTGAGGGTTTTGACAGATGATTTTTCTTCTGAAAATATTATGTGGTTTAATATTTTCTGTCAAGTATGTATAATGAGCTTTGTGTTGCCCCCCAAGTTCATATGTTGAAGCGGGAACACTCAGTGCATCAGAAGGTGACTTTACCTGGTGAGCCTGCAGTGAGAGCCAGGATTAGATTAAAGTGATGGCCTTCTGGTGGGGCCCTAATCCAATCTCATCTGTGCCCTTAGAAGCACGAGAAGACACCAGGGGTCTGAGCAAGAGGAACGGCCGTGTGAGGACACAGTGAGTTGATTCGTGTCAGCTGTACATGGACACAGGCCTCTGGGACAAACAAAACCATCTGTGCCTTGATCTGGGAAATTCTGGCTCCAGGAAACCTTGATGGAAACTAATGGGAAACTCCAGACTAGAGTAGGAGGGAATGTGCTATTTCACATTAAAGACTTCAGAACACATTTTCCATGTCTTTTGTCCATTCCCTCAGGAGGCAGAGACTTAACATAGAGCTCTTCTCGGGGATTTCATGAGACCAGAATGTGGTCAGTGAGGATGAAGGGCTTAGGAATTCCTTGAAAAGAACTTCAAGATGCTGTATGCATCTAATGTCTATATAATGTCAGCCTATGTACATTCTTTCTCATTCTTCATTTGTCATGAGTTCTATTTCACACAGCTTGAAATGATATATAAATTCAAATAAGTTTTTAAAAACATGTTATCTCATTCTTTTTCAATTTTTTGAAATATATTGTCATTACACATTTTTTTTTGTTATCTTTCTTCCCTGGGCTATTTAAATGATTATTTTTGTTTTGATTTGTATTTCTCTGATAATTTCTCTAATAATGCTCTGATGTTGAGCATGTTTTCATGTGTTTTTTAGCCATCTGTATATCTTCTTCGGAGAAATGTCTGTTTAATTCATTGTATTGAGCTGCAGGAGTTGCTTGTATAT
>NW_011405263.1:0-939 GCF_000754665.1 Bison bison bison | reverse complement strand
ATGCTTTAGGCACCTTTTTGAAAAACCCTCCTTTCTTTCTTAAAAAAAGGTAGTGTGTGTGTGTGTGTGTGGGCAGGGAGTGTTGGGTTTTTGAAAATTTGGAGAGTTGTCTTGCTGCTGCATGAAAATTTCTACCCCATGTTACCTGCCTTCTTAAAACTCAGTAATCACGGAGGGGAAGAGATGTGGTTCTGCTTCAGAGTAACCCCATGGGGATGCTGAGCTGCAGTGTTCAGCAGGCATTTTAGGTACTCTAAATACTGGTGCTGGAATAATAAGTAGATGGGGTAAATTTGCTATTGCCGAGTCCTGCTCTGTTTCCTGGCTTGTAGAAATCGCATTCACACTGTACATTTAGGATGTGCGTGTGTTTATTGAACTCTAGTAAAGCAGCATGAGAGTGTGGGCTCATAAATCACATCATTTCTTTGCCAGTACTGGGTGCTAGCTTCTAAAATTAAGAAATTATTAGCAATTAATAATACATTCAGCATCCCTTGTCTCATTGGGTGAGATTTACATCCTGGGGACTTGCTCTTCTAGTTATAGAGACAGATGATTTAAGGTTCAGACTTAATTGCTATTTCAAATCCTTTAGCTAGAAAGATGCTTGCAGTACTTTATTTAAAAGACTTGTTTTGAAAAATGTGTATGTATATTTCTCACTGTGGTGGTGAGCTAATTAGGACTGTAATGTGCTATGCATTTAAGATAAACAACTTCTCTTGAGTATTGCTCACTTGTAGAATAAGATTTGCTTTCTTGTCTTCATATTGTAATAATTCTTTTACTTTGCATTCTGTTCTTGCTTTTTGAGAGATCAATAATTACTAATTGTTGTGAAGATGAGAAAATAATGTAGCAACTCAGAATTCACAAACAAAAGTAGGTTGAATTAGCAGTTTTCTGAGAAATTAAATGAAGCAGATTTTCACAAGT
>NW_011405262.1:0-1002 GCF_000754665.1 Bison bison bison | reverse complement strand
TGTTCCAGCTCTAGAAGAAGCTGACTCCGCCCAGCTCTCTGTTTCCGCTCCCAAAAATCAGGGTGTGGCACAGATGGGAAGCCAGGGCCCAGAGCTCATTGTTTTAACCGTGTTCCTGGGATCTAATTCACATACCATAAAACGCACCCACTGAGAGTGGTTTTCCGTATATCCCCAGATATGTGCAACCACTACTGCAGTTCAGTTTAGAACATTTCCATCAGCCCAGACAGCACCGTACCCGTGAGCAGTCACACCCCATTTCTGGGCAACCGCTAGAGTGCCTTCTGCCTCCACAGGGGGCTCTGGGGGTTTAATACTTGGTGTCTCCTTTCTGTGATGACAGTAGGCATCCCCGCCTTTGTGATATCTTAGGTGGGCAGAGCCCTGTCGCCACGAATGACCTGAGTTTGCCTCCCTCCTCCGCCACTTATGGCCTTTATCACCTTGGTTGAATTTTCTACCCACTGCCTTTTCTTTTTCGAGTGCAAAATTGGGGATAATGATAATAATACTGACCTCACGGGGCTGCTGTAAGGAAACAAGATAATTCTGTGATGCTCGGCACACTCTGGGGCCTACTATTATTATTATGAGCTTGGGGGCTGTAGCAGATAAGCGGACCAGTTCCCTACCCCGCTTACCTTCCAGGAATCTCACACTGCTAATGGTCCCCAATCCTCTGTACTCTGCAGTTCCTTTGTCTCTCCCCTCAAGCTGCTTTTCTCTAGGAATGGCTTTCCCACCTCTGTGCACCTGGTCTCCCTCCTGTTCATCCCCCAAAGTCCTAACAAAAAGGTGAATAATAGTAAGTTTTGGAGAAGATGGAGAGGAATCGTAGCCCTGATTCACTGCCAGTGGGAACGTCAAGTGGGGCAGCCACGTTGGAATGTCGTCTGACAGTTCCTCAAAAGGTTAAGCATAAAGTTACTATTGCGTTGGAAAAAAAGTTTGTTCAGTTTTTTCCATGAGATGTTACTGAAAAACCCGAATGGACTTTTG
>NW_011405261.1:0-1119 GCF_000754665.1 Bison bison bison | reverse complement strand
TCCTCTTCTAAAACTAGCTTGAACATCTGAAAGTTCACAGTTCACAAGTTGTTGAAGCCTGGCTTGGAGAGTTTTGAGCATTTATCACACTGTTTGCACTTAAATTATCGCTGATACTGTTTAGTATATTCTTTGTAAATCCATTTGGGAATCAGATTAGGATCCAGCCTATAAAATCCACATGGTTTTCATTTGTTTATACATGTCATTTTGCCTCTGAAGCCAAGTAATTGTTAATCACCATTCATAAGAGAGAAATGCATAGACAAAAATTTTAAATTCCTCTATGTGTAATATCCAGAGAAGGATAAAATGGTACATTCACTACTAAAAGATAATTATCACTTGCAATACTTTATATGTATGCATACAGTCTTATAAACCACACCTTTTCTTTACTAATGGTATAAGAATAAAATTGCAAATTGGGGGGATTTCCTGGTGGTTTAGGGGTTAGGGCTTAGCACTTTCACTGTGATGGTGTGGATTTAGTTCCTACATTGAAGAACTAACATCCTGCAAGCCAAGTGGTGTGGCCAAAACACAAAATTAAAATTACACTTTGGTATCAATGTATATTTTGCAAAAAGGAAGAAAAAAAACTCATATGAACAATATTAAATATATATATATATGTTTTTTTACTACTTTATATATATTTTTTTTTACTTAATGGAAGTATGTTGTCAGCCTTTTTTTGACTAAATCATAAGTTTTTTTTTTAAATCATAAGTTTTTATTTCATACATTTTAAGCAATTAAAAAGAAACTTTTAAAAGTCAGTCAATGGAATTATTGTGGCTGCTATGTGGTCCAACACCCTGTTTATCAACTATAAAGAAAGAAGAGTTAATTGCAGATAGCAGTTATCTTCCTGTGGTCATGTATGGATGTGAGAGTTGGACTGTGAAGAAGGCTGGGCGCTGAAGGATTGATGCTTTTGAACTGTGGTGTTGGAGAAGACTCTTGAGAGTCCCTTGGACTGCAAGGAGATCCAACCAGTCCATTCTGAAGGAGATCAGCCCTGGGATTTCTTTGGAAGGAATGATGCTAAAGCTGAAACTCCAGTACTTTGGCCACCTCATGCAAAGAGTTGAGTCATTGGAAAAGACTCTCGAT
>NW_011405260.1:0-1118 GCF_000754665.1 Bison bison bison | reverse complement strand
GTTTTGCTGTTCATTTCCTTTATGTTTTATATATATTCTTTGTTCCTTAAAACACAAATACTGCCTTAATTTATGCTTAATTGATATTGAGTTTTTCTATTATATCTTTTAATTCCTTTTTTCCATATATTTCTTGGTTATTTTCATACTAGTTATGTTAGAGCTTCCAGATAACACCTAAATTTGTAACAATCTAGTTTCAATTTATACCAACTTAGGTTCAATAGGATAAAAAACTCTGCTACCATATAGCTTTGCCTCCCCATTTTATTTTGCTGTTGTCACAAATTGTATCATTATACTATTGCCTATTAACATATACTTAGAAATAGTATATAAACAAATGATTTTATGCATTTGTCTTTTAAATCATAAGAAACAAAAGAAGATTTACAAACCAAAAATATTATAATTCTGGCTTTTCCATTTACTTTTGTAGTTATCTCTGCTGGCATCTTTGCTTTGTTCATATGCCTTTCTATGTTATTGTCTAACGACATTTCATTTCTCTGACGTTAGACAATAACACAAAAAGCCATATGAATAAAGCATATGAATAAGCATGCTTTATTTATTAATAGCATATGAATAAATAAACACAATAACACAAGTAGCATTTCTTATAGTGCTCATTTATTGGCAGTGAATTCCCTCAGCTTTTATCTAGAATGTCTTAATTCTCCCTTATTTTTTGAAGAATAGATTTGCCAGATATAAAATTTTAAGAGTCACAGTTTTTTTTTCCTTTGAACACTTAAAATATGTTATCCCACTGCCTTCTGGCTACCATGGTTTCTGATGAGAATAGGTTGTTAATCTTTTTAAGGAGCCTTTGTACATGTCACTTTTGGTGCTTGCTGGGTCTCTCAGCAATTTTTGACAGTTTTATTATAATATGTCCTGGTGTAAATCTCTTTGACTTTATCCTTTATCCTTTATCCTTTGTAGTTTGTTGAGCTTCCGCAATGTATAGATTCATGTTTTTCATTAAATTTGGGCAGTCCTTGGCCATTATTTCTTCAAATACTCTCTGTCCCTTTCTTTCCTGGGACTCCCACATAATGAGATAGTTAATGATGTCTCACAAGTTCCTTTGGTTCTTTTAATTTTTTTTTTTT
>NW_011405259.1:0-1716 GCF_000754665.1 Bison bison bison | reverse complement strand
TTATGTTCTATTTTCTACCTTAGGCAATGCATTAACCCACTCTGTTTCTTGTAACTTAAAGTTTTCATTCCTAGAATAAGTTTTTCTTTTATTTCTAAATCTTTCCTGAGTTTGATCACCTCTCTTTTCATATCTTCCTTGACTGCAAACACATCATTTCTGAATGTTTCTAATTTTGAGGTTTTTCATTGCTTCTCACATTTAATTAAAGTAGATTTTTAGCATGTTTTGAACTATGAGATCACAGCTTTCCCTACTTTCGATCAGGGGGTTTCATCAGTTAACATTGGATGTCATACTGTGGTAAAGATACAGCCCATTTGGTAGCCTTTATTGTACTGTAATCTTTTTTGTTAGTTTGTTTTTTATTTTTAATTGGGGTATAATAGTGGATCTGCCTTATTTGGTTAAAAATTTTCTAAGCTCTACCATGGCTTTAACTGAAAGTTAGGTGCTTTGAAACAAAACTTTTTGAAGCATTTCATCTTCCGGTTAAGGAATATCTGCTTTCCTCTCATTATATTAATTTCCATCTTTGATCATCTTATATTATCTTATAGTTGCTAATACTTTGTGATTGTCTCTTTAAAATTTGAACCCATTAGTCACGTGAGATTTTGGATATTTGGAATCTCTATTAATTGAATTCATTGGAAGTTCATAAAGTTTATGGAATGTTCTTCTGCTAATTATGACTTTGCCGAGGTTCCCTAAAGAAATACCATTTTGCCACCAGAAAAAAAAATGAACTTAAAAATCTTTAGCATCTCAGCTGCTATACCCGTAATTCTTTGTAGATGTATTCTAAATGTCAGAACTCCATCGTAATTTGTTGTGTATTTCTTCCAGTGCTTGTCACCTGCCTTCATGACCATCTTGGTGAAGTTTTCTTTACAGCCTTAATACAAAAAGACACTCTCTTGAATTTTCTTTGAAAATAGGCTGAAGGCCTTCCTCCAAATGTCTTATCTCAACTTATGTATCATTTGACACAAATTTGAGTGAGCTGTAACCTAGAGAATCATTCCTAAATGGCTGCTTGACTCCATTCTCCTGTTTGTTTTTCTTGACAGACCTCAGGTTACAGGTGTCAGGCCTCATTGGGTCAGACGCATGTTTGTTTCTCTTGTCAGCTTCTTGACTGGTTCCTTTCCAGATTTCTGCAGGGCAGCCAGATGGTCATTTCAGCATATTTTCTAGATTGCTTCTGTGGCAGGATTCCAGGTCTGGTTGATTAGTGTTTCAGAAACTACTCACACTGAGAGGGCTTTAGTTTTTGCCCTTTAGTTTTAGTTCAGATAGCACATTCAGATCTGGTGTCCTTCCTGTCTGTTATCGGAAGTTCATTTGATTTTGATGATTTTATATGGCCCATGTATTTGGCTTACTTTCCATCTTCTTATATGTTATGCAAGAAAGGCCCATGAAGGCCATTTGTGAAGTGCCTAGACAGTGCCGATTTTAGAAAGCTGAATCTAACAATAATTCTGCTAGATGATCAGTATTAATATGCATTAGATTGGCTAGAGAGGTATACCAATCTCCTCTTTTCTACATTTTTTATTCTTATATAATTCTTTAAATTGCTTTTTTGGGGGTAGTGGGATTTATTTTGGAAATTGCTCTCTGTAACTGTGAGGTAAGGAGGAAAATTACTCACAATGTTGGTAGTGATGTTTAAGAAAAAACTGTTCATGACACTTTTTATTTTTTTTT
>NW_011405258.1:0-947 GCF_000754665.1 Bison bison bison | reverse complement strand
GTGTTTACATTTTCTTAAGAGTTTTTGCCTCTCTAAGAGGTTATAAAAGGTTTTCCTTTACCTTCTGAGCAGTCTGCCTTGGCGGCAAATCTTCTATATAAATAAAAGTCCCTGTTCTTTATGCTGATTATCATTCCCTTGATTTTTGAAGATAATTAAGACATCTCAATTTTAAGAGTACTAAGATTGCTTACAATCATGTTACCTCTTATGTTTACCTTTAAAATCTTCTATTGCCACTTTAATTAAATAGAAAGTCAAATATCATTTCTCAGTAACCCAAATTCCCACCTTTATCAAATCTTCTGACAATTTTTGATATTTCCCCTTTTTCAAATATCAAATTTCAAAGTGGCATCCTTTGCACTTAAAACTTTGTTAAAATTTGTTTTGACATGTACACACTGCTATATTTACTTATCCGTTTATTTTTGGCTACACAGTCTTCTGTGGCCACATACGGGCTTTCCCTAGTTGTGGACAGTGGGGGCTAATTTCTAGTTGCTGTGCTTGGGCTTCTCGTTGCGGTGGCTTCTCTTGTTGCAGAGCGCAGGCGCTAGGGTGAGTGGGCTTCAGCAGTTGCAGCACAGGAGCTCATTAATTGTGGCTCTCGGGCCCTAGAGACTGTAGGCTTCAGCAGCTGCAACACGCAGGCTCAGCAGTTGTGGCATACGGGCTTAGTTGCTCCACAGCATGTGGGATCTCCGCAAATATTCCTGCACCTGGCTCCTCCCTCCATCCCGCCAAATCCTAACATCAGGGGTTGAAATACTAACCCCTGACGTAATAGTATTTGAAGGTGAGGCCTCTGGTAGGTCATTAGATCATGAAGGTGAAGCTGTCATGAGTAGAGTTAGTTCCCTGATGAAAAATGCCCCTCAGAGCTCTCTGACCACTTCTACTTTGTGAGGACACACAAGATAGCCATCCAGTAACCAAGAAGTGGC
>NW_011405257.1:0-1121 GCF_000754665.1 Bison bison bison | reverse complement strand
TCAGGATGGGGAACACGTGTATACCTGTGGCAGATTCATGCTGATATATGGCAAAACCAGTACAATATTGTAAAGTTAAAAAATAAAATAAAAAATAAATAAAATAAAAGCCAAATCTATATAGCTATGCACTTAGGTAGCATTTCCAAAGCATGCTTCTTGAAATACAGATGCTATAGGGTGTTATCAGGTTTTATTACACAGGAGATAACAATAGGCTAGGTGGTTAAATGCACTTCAGAGATTTGAAGTTAAACAATATTTTTAAAGTTTTTATTCTGCAGGAACTCTCACAAACTTTACTATAGCTGATGTACTTTTTGAATTTCTCAAGAGATATATTTTGCAGAAGGGCCCAAACTTTTGACCATAGGCCCTTGTCCAAGAGGAAAAACCCTTAGGAATCAAGCTCCTAGACGCAACAGTTTGGGAAACTCTGCTGTTAATGGGTTGCCTCCAAGATATAGGGGGTTGATACCAAGGGAGAAATTTTTTCTCTTTCCACAAGCATTGTTCAGGAAGGTAGACTATTCATTTTTAAACCTAGGATAATTGGTGTTGAATCTAAAGGAAATCCATCTCCAGTTTGACCTCTGGGTTGACTGTGAGTTCCAGCTATTGCCCGTGATGTACATTTCACCTCTTCCAATGTCTTCATGTGTATTTTAGTGAAAAGTTGAGAGACATTCAGCAAGCCAAATGCTATTCTAAATGAGAAGCCTGGTCCAGTGTTCTATTGGTTACATGCCAAAGGGACTCAATGCTAAGATGACTAACACAGAGCAAACAGTTCCTAAAATACATACTAAATTTATTTCTAAAACTCTCTATTTGGAAGAAAATGATTTTTTTCCTTAAGGGATTTTTTTTACTAAACAAAATAACACTCTGTACAAGTATTAGACTATGTACCAAAATAAAGGGGTTTTTTTCTTTTCCTTTTTTTCCCTCTTTTTTTTTTTTTGGTCAGGAGAGAAATCATTTTCTTGCAGCCATTTGTTGGACCTTGGGGTAAAATTAATATTTCATAGTTCCCTTGTTCCCAGGCTATGGTTAAAAAGAGATTGATGCCTGAAATTTCTAACTGTATTTGTCTTACAAATTTGTCTGATTCTCTTGGG
>NW_011405256.1:0-1081 GCF_000754665.1 Bison bison bison | reverse complement strand
CTCATGAATGGATTAGTGCCCTCATGAGAGAGACCTCATGGAGCTCCTTTGCCCTTTCTGCATGTGGAGCGCAGTGAGAGGGCCACAGTCTGCACCCTGGCACCCTGATCCTGGATTTTCAGTCACAAGGAGTAAATTGTTTACAGTCCACTTGGTCTCTAATATATATATATATATATATATATATATATATATAAAATAGCTGCCTGAACAGACTAAGACATGGTATCACAAACAATACAAACAAGAGATAACTATTGCTTGTTCTGAGCTGATTCTACCCCTTCTGTACAGAAAGACCTGGAATCATGGCATGTTAGAGACAATTAAAATTGTCCAGTCCAAAATTGCCAAGTTGTAGATGAAGAAACTGAGAACTGGCCAATGTTTGATTAACTTTAGTTCAACAAACATCATTGAATACTCTTTTACAAATAATAATGGGGTAACAAAGACAAATTTGACTCAGAGTTGACCTTGCAGGAGCTTTAGTTAGTAGATGAACTGATGTTACAATTCACATCTCCTGGTTTCAAAGTAATATCTGTCACCACACACTTGGGAATAGTTCTCAAGTTTAGTTAGGAAAAAAAAAAAAAAAAACTCTCCTGAGAGCTGTTAAAATGCAGATTCCAGAGCTCTGCTGCTGCTGCAGATTCCAATTCAATGTGCTCCTGAATCTTCATGTTAACAAGTCCCTCAGTTGAGTCAAGGGCCAATTGTTCTGTTCCAGAATTTAAAAGCATGGTTCTTTTTGTTTTGGAGAGGGTCCTGTTCACTGATATTGATTGCCAAAGAGAAGTGATGCTTCTGTGTCATCCATTGCCTGCCTTATCATCCCATGATTTATACAGATCAAAAAAATGTGTGCAGTTTTACTGAATATAGGGTGTGTTCAGGTGCCTCTGCTTTCCTGAAACATGTTCTGGGGGAATTATTTTGGAGTTTCCTGCTGAATCCTGTCAATCATTCCCATGCTCTGCAATTCCTAAGGACTGTGTGTTACTTTATCTAGGCTCGATAAAGGACAGAAATGGTATGGACCTAACAGAAGCAGAAGATATTAAGAAGAGGTGGCAAG
>NW_011405255.1:0-1004 GCF_000754665.1 Bison bison bison | reverse complement strand
GTCCAACTCTTTGCGATCCCATGGACTATAGCCTGCCAGTCTCCTCTGTTCATAGGATTTTCCAGGCAAGAATACTGGATTGGGTTAACATTTCCTTTTTCAGAGATGTAATAAGAAATACATGAAAACAATCAAATCTTCCCAACTGTCGATATTTGATTATATATAATAAATAATAGAAATGTGTTTAACTGATGAATACTTTCATTAAAAGAAAAGATAATGAGGTCTATGTGGCACCATTAAAAATTACATAGTATTACATGGAATTTGTTTTTCATGTGGATGAAAACTGGATATGAGATAGACACACTTTAAAATGAATGCTGTGTTTGGGTAAAGGTCTGAATGACATGTATTTATCTATTTTCACATTTATTAAACATCCTCTAATGTTATATAAGATTTAAAATGTTTTAAAATATTTAACTTAGGATTTTAAAAGGAAAGACCTACGAGGGAACACTCACTTTTTTGCTCTTGCCATCCTGTTTTTCCTTGTTTGCATTCTCTAGACTTAGCCAACACTACTATCATCCCTGGAAACTCTCTCTGTAATTCACAGGACTCTTTAAAGGTTTATCATTCACAGTGTTCTCATAGTTCACTGTGAGCACTCTAGAGGGGCCTGCAGGATCTGTCTAGCTGATCCTCTCCTGGCTGCCCTTAGGTCATCCACACCAGTGGCTGTAAAATGCCAACAAGAAAATTAATGGAGCGTCCACATACACCCTGATTCCTTCCTTAGGGAGTCTGCCTCTGGGGAGCAACTGAAAGGGCAGGAAAAATGTGCAGAAATCTCATGAGAACAGAAAGATGTGAAGACAGCTGGTGGATCTGGCAAATCTACATCCCTGCAGAAACCTGTCGTTCAGAAATAATGTGACCTGATTCTCTATGAATATGTATTTTATTAAACTGAAAGTGGAGGAAGCCTCTCTCTGAACACAGCTGTTTTAAAAAGAGTGAACCAGACATTGTGGTCAAAAATATGCATGCATGGT
>NW_011405254.1:0-1206 GCF_000754665.1 Bison bison bison | reverse complement strand
TTCAGCCTGCAGGCTTGACTCCACTCAGAGGCTGAGGCCATCTCAGGACCTAAGGAGGTATGTCCCCATCAGATGTGATTTTGCTGCCAAAGTCCAAGGTACAGTGTCTGGGTTTCTAGGAGCTTGTGGTGTATAGCTGAAACTTTCATCAGCAGCTGTTCCATATGATGGGGCTTCTACCTCCAGTTTGAGTTTGAATTTCAGTTGCCAACTAGGATTGACAGTTCCTTGAGGACAAGCATACCAAACTGCAGATTTGGTTTCAGACCACTACAATAAAGTGAATCTCACAATAAATCCAGTGACAGGAATTTTTTGAACTCCCAGGGTATATAAAAGTTATGTTTAAACTATACCGTAGTCTATTAAGTATGAAAAAGAATTATGTATAAAAAGTATATACCTTAGTTAAAAACACTTCATTTCTTAAAATTTGAATAATCATCTAGGCCTTCAGGGATTGTAATCTTTTTGCTGGTGGAGGGTTTTGTCTCATTATTGATGGGTGCTGACTGATCAGATTGCTAAAGGTTGGGGTGGCGGTGGCAATTTCTTGACCTATGACAGTAATAAAATTTGCTGCATTGACTGGCTCTTCCTGTCATGAATGGTTTCTCTATAGCATGCAGTAATATTTGATAGCACTTCATCCACAGCAGAACTTCTCTCAAAATTAGAGTCTATCCTTTCAAACCCTGACAATGCTTTATTGTCAAAGTTTATGTAGTATTCGAAATCCTTTGTGTTAATTTAAAAACTCTTCATAGCATCTTCACCAAGAGTAGATTCCATTTCAAGAAATCACTTCCTTTGCTCATCCGTAAGAAGTAACTCTTCATCTATTAAAGTTTTATAGTAAGATTGCAGCAAGTCAGTCATTTCTAATTCTAGTTCTCTTGATATATCTACCACATCTTCAGTTTTTTTTTTTTTTTACTCTTGAAGTATTGAACCCTTCAAAGTCATCTGTGAGGGTTATAATTAACTTCTTCCAGACTCCTATTAATGTTGATATTTTGACCTCTTCCTATGAATCAAATATTCCTGATTCCATCTAGAATGGTGAATCATTTCCGGAAGGTTTTAAATGTACTTTCCCCAGATCCATCAGAGAAATCACCATATATGGCAGTTTAGTTCAGTTCAGTTCAGTTGCTCAGTTGTGTCCGACTCTTTGTGACCACATGGACTACAGCACGCCAGGCC
>NW_011405253.1:0-987 GCF_000754665.1 Bison bison bison | reverse complement strand
GGCTCGGCCTTGTTAAGGGTGGAACCCGTTGCCCAGCCAGCAGGCAGAGCACCCCCAATCTCACCACAAGTGTGCAAATGGCACACATCTGCCCTCAGCCCCAGGAACAGAGTGTGCTTCTCACGCTCTGCCTCCCTTGAGGACCTGCAGCACCTCTGGGTCCCTGCAGGGCTCCGTGTGCCTCAAGGCTCAGCCCCCATCGCCTCCTCTGGGGCGCACAGCACTGTGCCATGCGGAATGCCTCACTGGCACTGCACAGCATCCAGCTGGGCAGGACGGCCGCCTCCACCCGCCGGGTACGCCGCCGCTCATTCCCACCTCCTCTCTCGGCCTGGCCATCTTGTCTGCCTCATGGCCGAAGTTATCCGCCTGCTCCAAAACATACCTGCCCCGAGGTCTCTCTTCCACGCTCCCAGTAACAACGGACACCGCAAGCTCACCATGTCTGCAACTGAAGACTGCACGGCCGGCCTCTCAGGCCCATTCGCGCCACGCCCCTTCTCCTGGTGTGTGGGTCACCAACCGCTCAACGCCCAGGTCACCCGATTCTCCCTCCAGATCGGCCTCTACATCCAGTCAGCTCAGTCCTGCCTGCCCCACCTCCCAAAGCCCGCCCAGACACGGCACCTGGAGGGCCCTGCACCTCCTGGCTCTGGCCAGCGGCACTTGGGTCCTTCCACTGGCACAACAGGCAGAGCCAGCTGGTCAGCCTGACGGCGTCACCCACCACCCCACTGCCAATGGGATTAACTACCAGCTCCTTGGCAGGGTCGCAGGGCACAGGCACGCTGTGTCCCTCCTGCCTCATCTGGCCCTCTAGAGACCCTCAGCACCTCTCGACCCCGGCCCTGTCTCAGCTGGCTCCATGCCAAGAAGGCCCACCCTGTCACCCACTTGTCTTTCAAGGTTTACAGAGTGGTCTCCGATTGCCCCCAAGTCCCAGGAGAGTTCAGCCACCTCTCTGCTCACTGGAGCCCCAGAGAGATG
>NW_011405252.1:0-963 GCF_000754665.1 Bison bison bison | reverse complement strand
CCTGCCAATGCAGGAGATACAAGAGATGCAGGTTCAATCCGTGGGTCAGGAAGATCCCCTGGAGAATGAAATGGCAACCCACTCCAGTATTCTTGCTAGGAAATTCCATGGACAGAGGAGCCTGGCAGGCTATAGTCCATGAGGTCACAGAGCAGACAGGACTGAGTGACTGAGTGTACACACTCAGGTGGCTGTTGAGATCTACTTGTCTCACAGCCAACCAAGACAAGCTTGTTAAACTTGCCACCTCCCAGTGTGAAATGGCTGCCTCTCTCTCCTTTCCTTGCCCTCCATGTATGGGGGGCCAGTTTCTGAACCAATAGCTTTGCAGTCAAACAAGCCTGAACTCAAATTCTGTCCCCAGGCCCAATCAAATGGCAACCTTAAAGGAGTCACTTCACCACTCTGAGCCTCCAGTTTTCATCTGTAAGAGGGAGAACGTGACATTATGTAAAGCACCCCACCTGTGCCTGGTGTCATAATACTCAATCCAAGCTCAAGAAACCTTAGCTTCCTTCCTCCTTAGGGATGACTTGCCTTGAGCTGGGGACAGTCAAGGAGACTCTCTTTGGAATTTAAATACTCTTAATTCTTGCAGTGGCAAGGACTGATTTCCTAACAAAGAGGACTGGGAGGCGCTCATTTTAAAAATGTAAAACTGATTTGAATTTACTCTGATCAATGCAAACACAAAGTGCTAAATTGATTTTCTGCAGTTCAAATTATTTTAATTGGAGAGATGAAATTTTAGAAGCCTCCCATGGCTAGCCAGTGAATTTTTAGAACTGAGGCTTTGAGAATGAACACTAAACCATAATAAATTATTTCTCCTCCCCGAGTATCAATTTCCAGGGAACATTCTGGTCTAATATCTCACAGCATTTAGTTCCATTGAGAGTGGCTAAAAAAGGGGGGGGAGACTATAGAGGAGGTGGGGGGGGGGGGACTTCAAAATACCCAACA
>NW_011405251.1:0-1094 GCF_000754665.1 Bison bison bison | reverse complement strand
TAGCTCATCCTACTGAGGTGTGGAGCCACAGAAATTGCTTTCAAGCTGTACTTACTTACAAGGCTAACTTAGTTTGATTTGGCCTGAGAGATGGTGAAATGTTCTCAAGATGATCGCTGTTCTATCTGTCTAGAGGTAACTGAGATTAAAGAAACATAAAAGCTTTTACTCTATAGTGTTGGGGAAGCAGAATGGGAAGATCTTCAGGATGTGATGGACTGATATTTACTCATATGCTAGGTTTGTAGTCTTTGTCAGGTGTTAAGCTCTCTGTGCCTTATTTTTTTGATCTGTAAAATGAGGATGGTAAAGTCAATTTTTTAGAGCTGTTACAATAAATATGTTTCTTCTAGGGCAGACTGATTTTGACTTTGTCAGTGACAAGTGGGATCCCAGTCATAAACCTAAGAATTGTCTCTAGCTAAGTGTATCATTTCACACTTCCCAAGTCACTTCTACTCATATTATCTTATATAATCTTTACAGTGTGTTCTGAGAGAAAAGACTGTGTGGTTGTTTCCACTTGAAAAAAATGAGGAAACTGATACTCAGAGAAATTAAGTAGATTGTCTGGGGACCACGATTTCCAAGTCTCAGTTTAGGACATCTTCTTTTGTGCACTGACCAGTCCTTAGAAAGGGCAGTGTGGTGTAAGAGTTGAAAGTCAAGAACATCCTGATTATAGTCTTAGCGAGGAGAATTTGGGGAAGTCATCTCAATTTCTGCTTTATGGAGACAAAAATGCTGACTGTTGTGCCTAACTCACTTTGATTTGTTTATTCAGCAGACAATTATCAAACATTTACCGTGCTATACACTGTGGTATGCCTGGTTCCTTCCCTTAGACTCCTTACACTTCACTGTAGATAGTTCATTGTATGAATGAGAAGAGCTATAATAAGTGTGTGTGTGTGTGGTGTGCGTGTGTATGTATATGGTGCTGTGTGTGTGTGTTTGGTGTGGATGTGTGTGTTGTGTGGTTGCATGTGTATGTGGTCACATCTGTGTGATGTGTGTGTGTGTATATGGGTGCGTGTGTACTTGGTTTGGATGTGTGGTGTGTGCGTGTGTTCGTGTCTGTGTGTGTGTGTTCA
>NW_011405250.1:0-996 GCF_000754665.1 Bison bison bison | reverse complement strand
CAGATCAAATGCTATTTCTTTCCTTCATTAGGCTTTCCTTGGTCATTCCTATAAAAGGAGACATGGGATACTTGTTTCTTTTTTTTTTTTTGTATCATAGTTATATCTAATTTTTACTTTTCTCCTCAAGAAATTCTTTTTTTCCTCATTGGTTCCTTGAGGATGGGGCTATATTTTATTCTTCTTTATGTCATACAAGCATAGTACCTTAGCATAGTACCAGCCACAGCCTGGGACTGTTGAACACATGTTCTACAAGAGTTAATTTACACAAATCATTGCTCACCAGCTCACTTCCAACCTGCATCAAGTGCTTGGTCATTATCACCCAGGACTCCCCATGGCTCCCTGTGGATAAGCTCTCCTTATAAAGCAAACCATAGCTCAAAGAGCATGTGGATTTTTTTTTAACTTGAAAATTAAAGCATTGTGTTCTAAAGAGATGATGTTTGAAGATTTTGAACTTTATTTTCTTTGGTTAACTTCTAATTAACCCAATATAGCACTTATTTCATTTTTAAAATTATCAATGAAATTAATTACATTATTAATATTTCTTTTTATTTTCTTTTGAACTTTTAATTTTGTGTTGGAGTATAGCCGATTAACTATTTTGTGGTAGTTATAGGTGAACAGCAAAGGGACTCAGCCGTATATACACATGTATCCATTCTCTCCCAAAACCCCCGTCAATTCAGGCTGCCTAAAGAGATGATTTTTAAAACCCCCTTCCTGTAATCATCCAAAAATGGAATTTAAATGTGGAAAGCATTTTAATTCTCAGCTGATTAAATTTCTCACTTGGTGATTGCTACGTTTCAACCCTCCTTTGCATCCGAGAGGAAGGAGAATTGGGGCCTTTCAACACATCTATACTCTCTCACTTCTTTGTTTTGATCTCAAAACCTAACTGCCCATCACATATATATTTTTATTTAACATAAGCAAATCTGGTGAATCTTCATATTATGAGAAGTGGATTCACCTTTGCAGCTT
>NW_011405249.1:0-997 GCF_000754665.1 Bison bison bison | reverse complement strand
TTTCTACACTTTGATGCTTCATTTCTCCAGGAGATAAATCTTTTCTTTCTTTTTAATATATGCATTGCAGAGAACTGTGTATAAGGTCTAATAAAGATGCTTAAAAGCAGCATTTGTAAAACAAGGCAACTAGCTGTTGAAACAGCTAAACAGTAGCTGTTGAAACAAATAAAAACCTTGTGATTTTAAATAAATAAAAAAGGTGATGAAGCCACTGGTGAAACACAGGGTCCCCAGCGTTCATCCTGACACTCCACCCTCCTCCAGGTCTTCAGGCATGTATATTCATCCTGAATATAACAAATATGAAGGGCATTCCTCTCAGTGGAACAAGGAGCATAAGCACAGGAAGCCCCAATGAAACGATAAGGTGCTACCCAGGCTTACTTATGTTGTTATGGTGACAGTGAAGGAAAAGGAGAGTGCTTATGAATGCCTTGAATCTTTTACACAATAAGCCCATGGGGCAAGTGTCTCATTCTCCTGCTTTCTGCCACCTTGAATCCCTGAACAGATATCCACAATAGGTAAGAACAGGACAACTGTCTCGCATGAACCTATCTTAGGAAATTTCTACCAAGTAATAGTGGTTCTTACAAGTTCCTTTAAAATAATTATACCCTTCAGTTTATAGAGCAATTAAAAAATAAATGATCCTTCCATATAATGGTTTATTCAGATGAAGATTAATGAATGCCCAAGCCATTAGTGGGGCTATTGGTTGGGAAACAGGATTATTTGCAAGGTGCCAGAGAGTCCCTGTAGAGAATGCTGGCTGATTGCAAAAGACACTATATCTTCATGATGGAGAATCTGCAAATCACCACCTGGGACAGGCAGGTGTTCTTTGCTTCCTGATGAGATGAAATGGAAAGTACCACCTATGGGGCAACCTTGCCAAAAGTTTACCCTGAATCTAAAAAAAAAAAAGCCCAGATAGTAAAGGATCAAAGTGAGTAAAATTCAGTGGCGTTTTTCTGTATTTTGAAAAGCATGA
>NW_011405248.1:0-1580 GCF_000754665.1 Bison bison bison | reverse complement strand
CCCTATGGACTGTAACTCACCAGGCTCTTCTGTCCATGGGATTCTCCAGCCCAGATTACATGAGTGGGTTGCCGTGACCTCCTCCAGGAGATCTTTCCATCCCAGGTATCAAAACCCTGTTTCTTATCTCTCCAACATTAGCAGGCTAGTTTCTTTACAAGGACCACCTGCAAAGTCTAATTTTAATACACATCTAATCAAAGTATGAAATGACTTGTAAAATGTATTATGAGTTTGAGTTTTGTTTAAATTAATAAAATCTGAAAAAAATTATCATAGCATTTACAAAAACAATTTAAAATGAAATGTTTTAAATGTAAAACAGGATACCAAAGGAGTTAGAAGAAAATTGTAGATATCGCTTTCCTATTTTTCTTGAAATAGGTTTCTAAGTATAACTCTGAGAGCAAAATATTAAAAAAAGGAAAAACAGATAATCCTGCAATAGAAAGACTAAAGAATTTTTATGCCTAAAATAACCATAAGTAGAAGGACAAACTGGGGAAATAATTGCGAAGACATGAACTAATACATGGAAAACCTTTATAAATTTGAAAATATGAGTACTTCAGTGATGACATTTTAAATAAGTAATATTTAGACAAATTTTATAAAAAGGGAAACTAAAATGTCCAATTAGCATAGGAAACATTTTAACTTTAATACTAATTAAAGAGATGAGAGTTAAAATAAGTTTTTGCTACCAGATTAGTAAATAAATATCCAGTGATTGTTTAGATGTGAATCCAGCCACAGGAATACATTCTGCCAGTTGGAATGTAAATTGGGATATTTTTCTTTAAAGGAATTAGGCAATATATCTCAAAAATTTATTATGAAAAGTGGTATTTCCCTTTTACTTATACTAAAATTTTTACTTTTACTTATACTAAAATTTTTTCCAACCAATATTTAGACAAGTGCCCAAGGATAGTTTGGGGTATGTATATGTGTATGCTTGTGTGAAACATTATTATTACTTCTATTATTAAAATATTTTAAGTAAACTAAGGTATAAACCCTGGGGGCTTATTTAATTTAGAATATATTCAATTAGTGTAATACTAACTACCTGCTCAAAATATTGTTTATCATATTGATTTAGGGAAATGTTAAAGTTTCTGCTATAATATTATACTTAAAATGCATGTGATGAAGCTCTTCAATTCTTAGTATTTCTTTGAACTGCTATTAGTCTTTTGCTTTATCTGATTTTAAATTTGTCAAGAAAAAATATTTCCTTTGCAATAAAAAAAGAAAATCCATGGGTATATTTTATTTATTCCTTCAATTTAAGTCTTAGGCATTAAAATAGTTTTCATGATACGGCTTAGATTGAGTTAATCTTTACCTCTCATGACATGCTTTTACTTGTATACATATTTTTACCTTTTTAAGACATTTATTCCACACCTGTCATTAGGATAATGAGTCAGTTCACATTCCTTCTCATCATTTGTTGAAGTATAAATTGAAAAAAATTATAATAATAATCAAGGCAAGGGAATTTATATAAATTCATAAATATCTTTATATCAGATAATCTTTTGATTAATCTTATTTATTTTTATAGGTTATAT
>NW_011405247.1:0-1027 GCF_000754665.1 Bison bison bison | reverse complement strand
GCGGGGGAGACTTGGGAATTTGAAATCTTTCATTTTGGAAATGTGAAGTTTTGAATAACTATTGGATATCTAACTAGAAATGTCAAGTACTTAATAGGGTATTTGAATCTATCTTTAAGGGAAACTTTAAAGCTAGACATACATAATCAGAGTTCATAATTGACTCCCAGATAGTATTTAAAAGTATAGAAGTAAATGCAATTTTTATGTGATGCCCCAGGTCATTGCAACATCAGAAAATAGAAAGAATGAGCAATTATTGAGTAAGAGTGGCCAGATTGTGTCAAAGGCTGCTGAGAAGTCAAGTAATATGAAAACACAAATAACAGCACTCTTTGGAGTGATCATGATTATTTCAAAGAACTTTTATAACAGAAAGATGATTCCAACAAAGTACATTTAGCAACTATAAATGATGACTACATATTTTTGCTGGGAAAAAAGAACAGGGAACTGGAGTAGGTGGTCAAAGGAGTATGAGATATTTTGTTTTGCTTTAGTATGTCTGAAGGAATGAAAATTTGTAGGTTGCTTGGAATTATCCAATATAGAGTAAAATTCATGGTAGAAAATGTAGAAGGTGTAATTGCAGTACAGAAGGTTCAGTATAAAGAAAGATTGGAATAAAACCAGAAGCACTATGATCAACCCTTTTTTAAGGCAGAAACACTTGACATACCATAGCAAAAATAAAGGCTTTCAGAATAGCTTACAACATCCCCTCCATGTGTTTTACTTGACCAAATGTAGTAACATGAATGTATGAGTTTGTGTATGTGCAAATACTTTTTTAAATTAACAAGATTTTGACTTAAAAGTTCTGAAATAAAAAGGTTTTGTATTTTCTTAACGTTGTACCTTAAACTGTGAATGCCATGGTAGATCAAATGACCATGAAGCTAAATAATATTTAAGATATTTAAGATTAATATTTAATCCTATATTAGATTTCAAATGTATATATTGTTTGTGCATAACACATGTATACCTGTGGCGGATTCATTTTGATATTTGGCAAAACTAATAC
>NW_011405246.1:0-1361 GCF_000754665.1 Bison bison bison | reverse complement strand
ATGTTAGTTGTGGGTTTTCATATAAGGCCTTTATTCTTTTGAGACAGTTTTCTTCTTTTCCTGGTTTGTTGAGTATTTCTGTCAAGGATGTTGACTTTTGTCAATGCTTTCTCTACATCAATGGAGAGTTCTTTTTTTCGGCATTCTGTGAACATGGTGTATGATATTGATTGATACCACTCTATTTTCTGTCCCCAAAGAGAAGCTGAGAAAATGGATGCCATGTTGATATTTCCCCTAATACTAATTCTATTTTCCCAACTCACCTGAAATATAGAAAGATACTCCTCAGAGAGATTTTTTTGCTTATTAGAAGGTACACTGACATCAGGCTTTTATCTGTTGAGCTATAAAATTTCAAAGATCTGTTCTGTTACTGTGTCAGAGCATATTAAACGTTTTCTTTGACTAGCATCCTTGATAAGGCAAAGGGATTTGGTGTTGGATGTTCTCTTCAAAAAACTGAAATCTAAACTTGACTGGAGCTGCTTGGAATTGCATTGCAAAGAGAGCAAAAACAGCCTTCAAGTTTTACCAAAGGCACAGAGAGCTGAGTTAGAATCCTCTTAAAATAATACAATCATAAAGGCCTGTCTGCCAGCTTTGGGGACCCAGCAGGAACAGCAGGAGCTCAGACAGATTGTAATATTAATTAGGGTTGACTGGACTTTTAAAGATATCTAGAAATGAGACTTTGTTTATATCTGAAAATGGTTAGAAAAACTATGGGATTAGTTCCAATATTGGACTGGGAAGGGGAGGGATGATGTACCAAAGTGAGTGACAAAGAAGCAGATTTCTGCTTGCTTTCCTACGTCCAGAACTTCCAGCATACTAGAAGTAGGTACATAAATACATCAAAACGTATCTAGGATACACTGCTAACATTTAAAAACTATTTATGATTTCACTCTGAAATTTTATAAACTGATTTCTAGAGCAGATGAAAATTTAGGATGTGAGATGATATTTAAGGGAAGGAGGACACACAAGATTCCAAATCAAGATAAACATTAACAGTAGGGAGAAACAAGAAGAGTGGAATCAATGGTGTTTGATTCTCTGTAGGGCAGTAACATACCTAATTTGAAGGACAGGGAAGCTTTATGTTAAAATGTTAAAAGATCTTGAAAAGTAGATCAAAGTATGATACTTAAAGTCTTTAAACTCAAGTTTACAAAATTATTTTACTGATGTGTGGGGGGAGATGATGGGGATGGGGGAGCAGCTGGGAATGGGAATGTTGTCAATTCTAGAATTGACCATGAGATGATCAGGATATGTGATGATCATTTCCTGTGATCATCTCCCATTGTGTAGGAACAATGGGAGCAAAAGGGGCAAATGTGTCAGGAAACAAC
>NW_011405245.1:0-1008 GCF_000754665.1 Bison bison bison | reverse complement strand
AGAGAAGCTCTTGAACAAAGTTAATCAACTTTCTTAATACAAACAACATAGAGGCCAACTGGGACATATCTTTCTCTTCATTTGTTTTCCACTAATAAAAGGACAAAATAAAAATTTAAATGTAGACGAAAACTTTGAAAATGACAGGAAGATCCAAAAGAAGGATGGAATAAAAGGAAAACTCTTTGTTTTAGGGTTTCTCAGTTTACGAAATGTTTTAACATACATACTTTTATCTCTAAGGTAGAAAGATAATTTCACACTATTTGTATGGTGTTAAGTAACAAGAAAATGAAAATCCACATGATATAGGCAATAAACAGTGATGTTAAAACTAGAACTTAGGTCTTCAAATCTTAAGAATCCATCAGAAACTGAAATTAAAAATATAATTTGGAATAGTATAAAATATGAAATATTTAGGGATAAATTTGACCAAATATGTTCCTAAGAGAAATTAAAGAAGATGTAGATAAGAGATATATACCATGTGGGTCAAAAGACTCAATATTTTTATGATGTCAGATTCTCCCCAAATTTATCTATAAATCAATTCAACTGCAATAAAAATTCCAACAGAATCTTGTACAAATTGACAACTTGAATCTAAATTTATTATAAAGAAATGCAAATAACTAGAATAGTCAATACAATCTTGAAAAGAAGAAAACAGTTGGAGGATTTCTACTATCTGATTTCAAGGCTTATTACATAGCTTATTATCAATACAAATTGTACTGGTGTAAATATAGATATACAGAATGGCTAAAATCGATCTGTATATCTAACACCAAAGGTTGGCCAAAATGTGGAGCAACTGCAGGGCTCACACACTAGTAGTGGAATGTAAAACTTACCACCACTCTGGAACTCAGTTTGGCAACTTCATTTTACTACATGGCATTTACCCAAGTGAAAGGAAGGCTTATAATTCCACACAAACATGTATACAAATCTTCATAGAAAACTTAGTTATAATGGCCAGAAACAAATGAAATTTCCATACAC
>NW_011405244.1:0-960 GCF_000754665.1 Bison bison bison | reverse complement strand
GATATAAGAAGCATTAAATGTACAGAAAAATGTTGGTAAGGTATATTTACATAAGATTAAGAAATGAGTTCATCAAAGGGCACCATTTGATTAAGAAAATGAAAATAAAAGACCAAGGGTTAAACATGGAAAATAAGTAACACATATTTGCACCCAAAGACATTGTCATGGTAAGTTGTAATATCATATTTGTAATAGTCAAGAACTGGAAATAACTCAGATTTATACTGTCAGTAGAATGGATCAGTACATGGCCATGTGATCATTCAAAGAGTACTCTACTGTAATAAAAAAAATAAAGTGCTAAAATATACAACATCATGTGTGAATCCCAAACATAATTTTCAGTCTACAAACTTAGATAAAAAGATGAAACATACTGCATCATTATTATATAAAGTTCAAACATTGATAAAACTCTCTATGTTAGTAGAAGTTAGGTAAGCACTTTTCCCCATCGAGGAGGGAAGACACAGATACTGCGGATGACAGTGACTGTGGTGCTGGGGACATTCTCTTTGTTGCTCTGGGCTGGGGTTCATACTTAGGTCTATATTTACTGCTCCTATATTGTTTTCTATGATTTTATGTAAGCAACGATGCTGCTTAAAAATATATTATTCCCCTTCACACTTCCTGCCCTGATTTGAAAAATGAATGAACAATGAGAAGATCCATATTTCACCACAAAATCTCTGACTTTGAAGCCCGTTTAACCTCTGCTCTTGGAGACATTTCAGTCCAGGAGCATCCTGTATACCAGTAGCCCTTGTCCCTCTCTCTTACCTGAGCAGATCACAGAGGCTGTGTTGCCATGGGAACAGTCAGGCCCACCCAGGGCAGTCACAGGACAACTCCACAGGAAGGACTCTGCCCCCGAGCAGTGAAATCGGGCTGTTAGGATCTGATCACCTCCTTCCACCAAGTGTGGTCCTCCGGGGGTGGAGATGGCAACTCCAC
>NW_011405243.1:0-1010 GCF_000754665.1 Bison bison bison | reverse complement strand
TGATTTTGCCTATTTCTTATTCTGTATATATTCTAGAATGAAGATCTTCCTTCTTGATAACACATTGCTCGTTCCTAGGGCCATGGTTTTCACTGAAAATGCAGGTGTTCCATCCTTATTCTCATCATATGTTTGAATTTTAAGTTTTAATAGAAGAGACTAGAAAGAGAAGTACAAATTCTGGGCCTAGGACTGGACTCGACCTTGTCCTGATAAAAACGTAAGTTGAGAGAGAGTAGTAAGTAGTAATTGCTCTGTCTCTGTCTCTCTCCACACAAACATACACACATTCTGATCTAACTCTTCTCCTGTACTGGTAATTCCTTCAACTTGTTCAATATTTATTATGTTTCTTTATTGGATGTTACTTGTAATTGTCTGGATATTTCCCTCCATGTAGACACTTCAGAAATATTAATCTTCACATTTAACAAGATCAATAGCCTCAGTGTTTGGGGATTTGAAATGAAACATGACTCTATTGCTCACGCTGAAAAAAAGACTCAACTTCAAGAAAAGGTAGAATTTAATTTCATTTGGCTGAGCTTGTGTGTTGGAGGATTGTAGGAAATATTTTGGAAATTCGATTTTGCTGATTTTCTGGGGAAAGAATTCGCATTCTCTAGGGCCATGTGTCACAGGCAAGAAGTGATGCTTTCTGAAATGAAGACAAGCAGAGCCGTTCATCCTGGGCAAATCACAAACTATCAGGCAGCTCCCTGCATTCAATTAGATTTGTCACAAGTTTAGTCTAGTAGGAGAAGAATTTGTTATCCCCTGAAAGCCCTCCAGATTCTCTGGGTTTGTAGAGTGCTGAGTGTTCCTGAACTTTTAGGCTGAGAGGCTAGTTAGCAGCTTGGTGTCACATGATAGAATCATACCTCCTCTGTGCTGGACTCTGTTTCTGCCCAGGGGATGTGCGCAGAGCTGGAAGTAGAGGCCGCCCATAGTCAGTGCCCCAACAGTGCTGCTTTAGGGATGCCCAGCTCCCCTGCTTTTAGCAGGATAGA
>NW_011405242.1:0-1086 GCF_000754665.1 Bison bison bison | reverse complement strand
AGCACTCATGATACAACTACTGAAGCTTGTGCGCCTAGATCCTGGGCTCCACACTGAGAGAAGCCACCACAACGAGAAGCCTGCACACTGCAGTGAGGAGTAGCCCCTGCTCGCCACAGTTAGAGAGTCTGCACGCTGCATTGATGACCCAGCACAGCCAATAAATAAATAAATAAATAAATAAGTTTTTTGGTTTGTTTTAAAAGATAGACCATCAAGAGGCTCCTAGTCTGGTATAGGCATTAATCTGACTTGTTGCACAAATATAGCATTACAAACTGAAGTAATGTGGCTGTGGAAGAAAAGTCCAGTGTACTTTTAGAGCATATCATGGACCATGTTATGGACTGTATTTGCTTGGACTTGCACAGCTTCCTTTGGGAAGTGTGTCATTTGATCTCAGATATAAAGGCTGAGTAGGAATTAATTAAGAGAGAGAAGCTCTTCCCTCTTTATCACTAGTCACTAGTCACGGTAGCCATCAAGTTCCATTGATGTTACCTATGAAATGTCCCCATTTTTCTATTTTCTGTTCTCATTCTGAACCCTTGCGATTCCCACCTTCACTTTCCACTCCCCATCCATTGATTTTTACATTGGGTGAGTGCTTTTACCAAACACAGACCTGACCATGTGTCTTCTTCTTCCAGCTTAAAACCCTTGGTAGCTCACTAGTACTTCCAGGGTCAAATCCCATCCCTCTGGCATGGCAGCCAAAGTCTTTCCAATTTTTGGCTCTGACCTATGTCTCTAGCCTCATTTCCTGTCACTCCACAGCACATTGCCTGTAATGTGACCACTGGGAACTTTGCCATTTTCTGAGAATACCAGTTCCTCATAGCCTTTCATGCCTGTGTTCATTCATTTTTCAGCTTTGAGTTCTACTTTTCTTTTGTACCTAGTCAGCTCCTGCTAATCTTGTGTGCGTGCTTGCTTAGTGGCTCAGTTGTGTCTGACATTTTGAACCATTTGTACTGTAGCCCTCCAGGCTCTTCGTCCATGGGATTTTTCAGGCAAGAATACTGGAGTGGGTTGCCATTTCCTCCTCCAGAGGATCTTCCCTACCAAGGGATAGAACCTGCGTCT
>NW_011405241.1:0-972 GCF_000754665.1 Bison bison bison | reverse complement strand
ACAAATACCATCTTTGATTAGTTGTTTTTTTTTTTTTCAACACACACATGGCACCAGGATATTTATTTCAGACTTGGGAGATTAGAATTCTACAAGAGATTTTGACTTTGAAAAAAAAAAAATGTCTTCACCGTTGAGTCATTTTTGCTAAATGAGAATTTGATTTAGGTTAGTGTTAGTTGCTCAGTCATGTCCGATTCTTTGCAACCCCATGGACTGTAGCCTGCCAGGCTACTCTGTCCATGGGATTCTCCACGCCAGAATACTGGAGTGGATCCCACTTCCTTCTTCAGGGTACCTTCCTGACCCAGAGATCGAATCCATGTCTCTTGCATCTCCTGCAATGGTGGGCAGATAGATTCTTTACCACTGATCCACCTGGGAAGCCCCTGATTGGTTAGCAGTAGAAATCCTTTTCTACATATATTTTTATAAAGTGAAACTGTTCTTGGCATTCTCTGATTCTCTTCCCTTCACATGTGAAGTACCAGGGTAAAAACACTGTATTCATTGGCATTTCAAACCCTATATTTTTAAACAGCAATCTTAACAAGAACTGATTTGTGATCATCTTTAATATATTTATTTTTATGATGCACAAACACTCATACACCCCTTTCTTTAGAGGTTTTTTTTACAATTCAATGCAGTATTTATTTTTTGTTGAGGTAAAATTCACATAAAATAAATATTTTTAAGTGAACAATTTGGCAATATATAGTACATTCACAATTTTGGACAAATGCCAGCTGAAGTTAGTTCCAAAACATTTTCATCCTATTTATTATTTTTAAATAACTGGTTTCCTGTTCAAGAAATAATGCATTTTTAAAAAGTAAAAAGATGAGTCAAGATGAAAATTAATATAAAATCAGCATTAGTAATATATACAATTCTAGGATTAAAGTTTTGGAGCAGACATGTATGCAAACACACACACACACTCGTTTAATTTCATGGATTATCTTTTTT
>NW_011405240.1:0-982 GCF_000754665.1 Bison bison bison | reverse complement strand
GATACACTTAAATAATAGTTACATTATTACCCCTTAGGCCATGTAAAATTATGGATGTTTTTCAGGGTCGTTGTAAAGAAGATAGAGGTGTAAATCCTAGCCAACATCCCCATGACTTTGAACAGAAACTGTTTTAGAGGTTGACCATTAGATGATTTCCTTGCGTGCAAGTTCATCCACCGTACCTCGGATAGAATAAGATATTTGAAGATTGTTTTTAAGAAGTGAATGCACTGCTGTGCAAACTCATGACACAGCCTTGAGACATCGGTTTGTACGGCTGTTGTAAATTACCTATAAGAACTGTATGAAATACAGGTCGACAAATGTTACTCTCATTGACTGTGTACATGTTTACTCGCCCAGTCATTCTGACTCTTTGCCACACCAGTGGACTGTAGCTCACCAGGCCCCTCTGTTTCACTGAGTAACACTCACCATCGGGAGGAGACATTCAAGCCCCGGTTTGAACCCTTGTCTCATGACAAAGTAAACTGCTTGGAAATCTCAGGGACTGGAGCCCGCTCACCCCTCTGATTGTTCGTAGGAGTAGAATTCATGTGAGTGGGGTTACTGAAGGAAGCTGTGCCAAGATTTCCACCCAAACATACTCTGTTCGGTGGAACCCTCATACTTACACTCAAAAACATAAGTGTTATTGTCTTCCTTTTTTCCTGTGATTTTTACTTTTTCCCATTTTCCATTGCACCTTAAAAAACATATTCAAGGGCATTGACTAAAATAATGGAAAAACTGTGACATGCAATTAGGATTTTCTTTGTTTCACCCAAAGATTAAGTCTGAGGTGTCACCTTAGGGGTTGTGAACAAGCTGATGTTTTCTAAGGTCATCAGTCATGTCCGTCTCTTTGCGACCCCGTGGACTGTAGCCCACCAGACTCCTCCGTCCATGGGATTCTCCAGGCAAGACTACTGGAGTGGGTTGCCATTTCCTTCTCCAGGGGATCTTCCTGACCCAGGGA
>NW_011405239.1:0-993 GCF_000754665.1 Bison bison bison | reverse complement strand
CCTCCCACCTTCCTCCCCATACCATCCCTCTGGGTCATCCCAATGCACCATCCCCAAGCTTCCTTTAGTCTCCTGATTGCCAGTGTCAATGGTCCATTATGACTCCACCCTCCCTTGTTTATCAATCTCTCAAGACCCCCTGGGCATATGTCACAGGGCACTGTTTTCCGAATTTTCCTGAGTTTTCCAGGCTTCCTTTCCTCTTCTCTCTCCCCAAATAAGTGCATGCCTCCAGAACTAGAGCTGACATTTGTGGAGCATTTATTATCCATTTTTAATCCTCCCATCAACCCCATGAAACAGGTACATTAATTGTTTCATTTTTATGGGAAGAACTGAGGCTAAGAGAGCTGGTAGATGTCAAATCCTGGTCTGCTCTGTCTGACTCGAGTCTAAGCACTTGATCAGGTGGCTCTGATGCCTATAGTTTGGTTTTCTGATTCCAATCCCCCCTTGGTCTACCATTGACACACAGATCTCACCTTGTCTTCCTGTCCCATCAGATCTCAAACCCTAAATATAATGTCTTGATGAGCTGACCACTCCCCTCTCCTTCCAGCTCTCTTTCCTGACTTCTGTAACAGAAATGACTTTCCCAGGACCAAACCTTGACCCTGAGAACCCTCTTCTCTTTTCCAAGCTCATTTTGCTCAGCTCTTCATCCTATTAGACACCACTCTGACCATATTTCTTTTTTGATATCTCTTGAATACTTTTTTATTCTCTTGTTACTGTTGCTTAATATAGATCTTGAAATGGTCCCTTGTTTGAACTAGCACAGTATTCTAATATCATCTTACCTGTTTTTCCTGCTATTGGTCCTGCCTAGCTTGCCCCACTTATCAGGACCAGAATCATCTTATTAAAACATTTCTTGCACATTCACATGATTTTTCTCCAAGAACTTAAATAATTTCTCTGTACTACAGTAAAACTTGTTACTCAAGGTTTTCTATGTTCCAGACACCCAACTTTTCATTCTATAGCACCTCA
>NW_011405238.1:0-1154 GCF_000754665.1 Bison bison bison | reverse complement strand
CACTCTCCTCTTTCACTTTCATCAAGAGGCTTTTTAGTTCCTCTTCACTTTCTACCATAAGGGTGGTGTCATCTGAGGTTATTGATATTTCTCCCGGCAATTCTGATTCCAGCTTGTGCTTCTTCCAGCCCAGCGTTTCTCATGATGTACTCTGCATAGAAGTTAAATAAGCAGGGTGACAATATACAGCCTTGACGTCCTCCTTTTCCTATTTGGAACCAGTCTACTGTTCCATGTCCAGTTCTAACTGTTGCTTCCTGACCTGCATACAGTATGCCTAGAATTTCATTTTACTTCAATAATCTTCAGTGTGAAGACTTCTTCAAAGACCTTCTTTCTTACAGCCTAACCTGTTTTCAACTCTCTTACGAGAACAAAGGAAATTAAATAATAAAGTTTATTACTCTTCATTGAAGAGTAATAAACTACAAAAATTAAATAAGGCATGGAGAACACAGAACGATGTGACTATTATTTTCTAAATGGCATTAAACTCACATCCATATCCTACTCTCTTTAGCTATTTCTTATATAGACATTTTTCCACAGCTCAAAACCACAAAGTAGAATCATTATACATTATAGCTTAAGGCAAAACATTGACCTAGAATCTAATTTATTTTGCTAAAATTGGAAAATCAAATTCCTATTCCCAAATCCCCACATACAGGATACAAAAAAATCCAATTGCTCAATAAACTTTAACTTTATGCCCTCTACACTCACTCCAACATTCTACAAGCTCCATTTAAGTCAAAGAGAGGGATCAAACCCACAACTCATTTTTCTGTTTCAAGTTACATGTAACTTTTGAATTCAGAGATGGTAGAAAATATATTTTATTAACTTCCTCAAGTCCTCATATTGCTCACGGTGAAAACCTTGCTGACTGTTTTTAATCAAAGAGTTAAAATAGTAATGTCTTTCAAGTGACCACAAAGTAATGACCAAATAACATTTACCTTACTTATTGTGTCGTTCAACAAACATGTGCCTATCAAATCCAAAATATTATATTATATTGAATTATATTGCTCAATGAATGTGCTTAACCTTTATAACAGGGATCAAGTAGTATAAAAATATATCTTAAATTCTTGAGTCCACATATTTTTAATATTTACACATTTGTCTTTAATATTGAAATATTTAAT
>NW_011405237.1:0-995 GCF_000754665.1 Bison bison bison | reverse complement strand
TGTGTGTGTGTGTGTTGATGTGTGTGTGTGTGTTGATGTGTGTGTGTGTTGACGTGTGTGTGTGCTGATGTGTGTGTGTGCATAGGTATGCGGGAAGAAAGAGGGATTTACAAGAGGGACTGAAGCATGAAAGATAATTATTCCTAAACCCCACTGTTCAGACCTCTGTAGGCAACATTCTGAATCCAAAATGACTTTCAGCCAAGTTGTCTTTGCACCTGGGAACTGCGAAAAGGATTGAAAGCTTCTAAAGGAGATGAAACTTGACCGCCACAAGAAGTGACTTACAGCCCTAGAGGCTCAGATGTATTGACATAAGGTAGTGAAGTAGGGAAGAATTACAGTTTTCAAAAAGCAGTCGGCTCTTGGCTTCTCTTTTATCGCAGTGTGATGTGTGTGTCCTAGAATAAAACCCTCTAACCACAGTGCAAAATTGACATTCACGCAGCAGGCGTGGTTTGAATCCCTTTCTTTTGTGTGTCTGACACTAAGTCGGAATTTCCTCTACGACTTTTTCATCATGTGTCAGTATTGTGGTTTCCAAACACTGTATGGATCTGATTTTGCCAGTGGCAGGGGGGCAACATGCTGCCTATGGCAGTGACTGAAAGTGTTGGAGGAATTATCTATCTGGATAAGTCCTAGGAATTATCCAAGCAGTGACCTGGAAACTGAGGCAGAGTGGCTGCCCAGTTCATGTTAGAATCTTTATTTTGTGCATGAATCATCAGAAAGCTTTATTCTCTAGCATTTCTTCACTCTGTTCTGCTTCAAGAATATTTCTTACTGCTACACTTGAATTAGGGGCCTGATGTCCAGTGAGTGCCTGCGTGCTAAGTCCCTTCAGATGTATCCAACTTTGTGAGACCCAATCAACTGTAGTCCACGAGGCTCCTCTTTCTGTGAGATTCTCCAGGCAAGGATACTGAAAGAGGAGAATCTCACAGAAAGAGGAGCCTCGTGGACTACAGTTGATTGGGAAAGAGTGTAGATCT
>NW_011405236.1:0-954 GCF_000754665.1 Bison bison bison | reverse complement strand
CCCCTGGAGGAGGGCATAGCAACCCACTCCAGTATTCTTGCCTGGAGAATCCCATGGACAGAGGAGCCTGTTAGGTTACAGTCCATAGGGTTGCACAGAGTCAGAAACGACTGAAGTGACTTAGCATGCAGTGTGTCTTTGAGCAAATGTCTCCTCTTAAACTTCTGTCTGTGTGACCCCATGATAATGACACACCTTTCCTCACACCATTGATGGAAGGGTTGAATAGACATGTCACTAAAGCACTCGGCACAATGCCTAGTGAGGAGGCCAAGCACACATTTGAGAGACAGAAAAATGACATGTTCTCCGTGTACCTAATATTGTCCAGGAGACTTAACTAAACAGTTTGAGCAACAGCATTCTCCAGAATTCTCTAACTACTCCAGAATGGGGGAGAATGCCTCAAAATATGTTTTATGAAGAAGATGCTTTAACAACGTGATATTCCTTTTTCTGACTCAATCGTCACCCAATTCAAATGTGGTTTCCCTTTATTTCAGGGAAGGAATGTATTGACCTACCAATGGGATCATTCCAGTCTGTTAACAGTTTATTGTTTCTCATTAAAAATCCATACATTGGTATTCTGGTTATATACTAGTCTTTTATGAGTTTAGTTACTGAGAGTTCATTATCCAGGGTTTTCCCAGCTCCAGGAACTAACCAAATCTACTGAAACGAAGTTTCTGGAGCAACAAAGTCACATCCTGGACTGAGGTCCAGACCCCAGTGGGATGGCCTAACAGACATTTGACTCCCCTGGATTACACTGAGATTACACATTTTCAACCGTCTGCCGGACTTTCCTATAAAGTAAAGGATCTCCATCGGGACCACTTGAGTTACAAAGGCCACAGACACAGCCTAGGTGCTGGATCTGTTACTAGTCCCTGCTGATTCAGAGCATCCAAATGCAAAACTTAAGAATGTCCAGTAAGTGAAGCAGGAACT
>NW_011405235.1:0-1200 GCF_000754665.1 Bison bison bison | reverse complement strand
CTCAATAAAACCCACAATCCTTTCATCAGTGTCTTTTATTTAATGGGGTGAGGGTGGGAGTCTGCCACAGAGAAAATATCTCAGGAAGTTGGAAGTGTGGTAAGATGGAAAAAAGAAATCCTGTGTCTAGTCTCATTCTCTGGAGAGCTTTACAAAGGCATGATGAATGAAGGCAGGAGGGACGTGAAGGTTTTGCACGGAGGGGTTTGGGAATAGCCAAATAGTTCAATGTAAGAGACGGATGTGGCTTCGTCGACAGGAATGACACCAAGGAAGATGTATTTGTACACCAGACCGCCATAAAGAAGAATAACCACAGAAGCACCTTGGCAGGGTAGGAGATGGAGAAAGTATGGAGTATGACATTGTTGAAAAAAGAAAAGATGGGGTAGGCAGCACATGTTACAGGGGCTGGTGGAGTTACAGTGCAGGGCAGTCAGCACAGACCACAAGCAGGTAGGCGTGGTCCATGC
Source organism: Bison bison bison (assembly GCF_000754665.1). Classification (NCBI taxonomy): domain Eukaryota; kingdom Metazoa; phylum Chordata; class Mammalia; order Artiodactyla; family Bovidae; genus Bison; species Bison bison. The sequence goes on along the minus strand of NW_011405235.1, from coordinate 727 downwards.
AGGGTCCTCCACACCATGAGCAGCAGAGTTACCAAGATAGTGAGAGTGGCAGAAACTGAGGGATGGAAGTGTGCTCCCGGTATCCACCTCACCACATGCAGAGACCGCCTAGGTGGGGACCACAGTATTCCAAACCTCCTGCACACTGAGCAGGGACAGAGGGAGCTGACAACCAGGATGCAGAAAAAGGTAGGCCCATGAGAAAGAATATATTTATCAGGTTAGAGACCAAAATTCTGCAGGGCTTCTCCTTGTCAGACAGCCTAGAGAGGAAGGCAATAAAGAAGAGAAGGAAAACCCAGGACACCAGACCAAGGTCAATGGCCACCTCAATATGGTTACTGCTGCAACTTCAACTACTGATGCAGACACCCAGAAAACCCTCAACCAAAGGACAGCAAAGAGACAAATACAGTCCATCCACCCACTGAGAATTCATCCACTCCTAGGGCTGACTGAGTAGGGTAGTGCTAAGTCAATGCCGGCTTATCACCACTGCAGTCATCCAGTTTAATCATCCAAGAAGAAGAAATGAACATGAGATTCCAGCAGTAAGAAATGAACAGAAGATAGGAGCTGAAGACCTTAACTGGTTACTTTTTGCCCATTGACCAAATGACTAGAACTATCTGCACTGTCCCTGCAGCATGGGGTTTTCATTTTTACCTAAAGACATCTCTTTTTGGTAATGACAAATGTGTTTGTTTGTTTGTTTGTTTGTTTGTTT
>NW_011405234.1:0-976 GCF_000754665.1 Bison bison bison | reverse complement strand
AATACCCTTTCTTATTTCTTTTTCTTTCTTACACAAAATACACTCTTTTGCTCTTTGGGAAGCTTCTTTCTTAATGGGAGAGGCAAGAAAGAAAGGATGAGATACCACTTCTCACTATTTTCAGAATTCTTTTTAAGTTCACCTTTATGCCTCTCCCAACACATTTTAAGAGTGAGGGCTCATCATCTGAGCTGGCTGTGAATTATAGGGTGCATATAAATCACCTGGGATCTTGTAGAAAGGCCAGTGTAGTAGGTCTTCGTTGTGGCTAAGATTCTGTTTGGAATACGCTCCCAGGTGATACTGAGGCTGCTGATCCTGTGTCGCACGTTAGAAGCCAGACCCCAGACAACACGTGGTTGTGACTGCATCACAGGTTGTCTCCTTTGGCTCTCAGTGAACTTCAGACCACAGTTTAGAACTCAAAACACATACTCGTCTAAACTGTGTCTTGGTCCCCACGTAAATCATAACTGGTGTTAGGCTCAGGGGAACAGCTCTTAGTTCCCTGCATAGTTCAGGGAAGTTTCTCTTTGTATGACCAGTGCTTCCTCTCGAGGGTGGAGGTGATAGTATGCTGGTGGAGATGCACAGGGAATGCATTTTCCTGTTTTGGTGAGGTATAACATATCTTTCTTACTGTATTTCTGTTCTGATTTCCTTCCGACTTCTCTGTCCAATGGCTTCATAAACTGCTTTTTTTTTTTAAGAGAGTCAAGTTGTTTGAGCGTGGATGTTAATTATTAAGCAACACACCAACTTTGTTCTGAAAGGAAAAAGATAGGGTGTGACCTATGTTATGGTGTCCTATGACAAGGGGAATGCCATGTAAACCCAGATACTTAGGATCATCTGTGTCTTATTTCTAGTATTCGGGGACAAATACAGTAGTTTTGGGGCTTCCCTGGTGGCTCAGTTGGTAAAGAATCTGCCTATAATCCAGGAGACCTGGGTTTGATTCCTGGGTTGGGAAGAT
>NW_011405233.1:0-1001 GCF_000754665.1 Bison bison bison | reverse complement strand
GCAAGAATACTGAAGTGGGTTGCCATTTCCTTCTCCAGACATAGAAATATATCCTGTAGGTAGCAGTTATCTATTAGTAAGGCCAGTAAAAAAAAAACATCGTGAGATAAGTTGTGTTTAGTAAACATCATTTTTCTATCCTTTCTGAATTCCTCTTCCTCATTTGTAATACCTACTCCTCAAACATTTTTAAGCTCTCCCCAACTGCTCAATTTCCCATTATATCATTATGACAGGCAAAGCTAGAAACGCTGAATGTTTCTTTTTCACTTCCTACTAGAAATTTCTAGTTAAACATTGTTTATTAGTACCATTGATAAAATGATTGTGTAATGTCTCCCATATCACTTGTATCTTAACACCCACCTTTAACTAACTGTAAGAATTTGTAATCATAAAAAATACTAAAATTGTATAAAGCTTTTTACAAAGCCTTAATCACATTTATTATAACTAAATTTAATTTAAATCAATTCTAATTTAATTAAATTTAATTTAATTCTCACATTCACTGGTGAGATAGCTATTGTTTTCATTTTGCACATGAGGAAACTGAGGTTAGAGACATACTGTAACTTCCTTGATGACAATTATTAGGCTGAATTACATGAAGCTGCCAGTTTTTGTAGGTCAAAGCAGACAAATACTGGTAATTTCACATGACTCAACCAAACAGTAGAAACCAAACTCAAGATTTCTGCCACAAGATAGAATTTCAAGCACAAACCAAATGGATTTCTTGAATCAAGTGGTAATTGCTTGTTGTTATTGTTCAGTCACGTAGATGTGTCCAACTCTGCAACCTCATGGACTGCAGCATGACAGGCTTTCCTGTCCTTCACTATCTCTGGAGTTTGCTCAGACTCACATCCATTGTGTCAATGATGCCACGCAACCATCTCATCCTCTGTCGGCCCCTTCTCCTCATGCTGGGAAAGATTGAGGGTATTTTCCAATGAGTCAGCTCTTTGCATCAAGTGGACCAAGTATTGGAGCTTTCT
>NW_011405232.1:0-1195 GCF_000754665.1 Bison bison bison | reverse complement strand
AGTGGCTACACAGTTCCAGCTCAAATGCCATGAGAATGGGGATTCAGCAGGCTTGCCAGTGGGTTAACTGAGCTTCTCCTAATGAGGGCATAGGGAATGGTTCCTGGGCAGGGTTAAGCCAAGCCACTCTCTGTGCTGTCAATAATGACCAGCTGGCTGTTGAGGGTACTATCCAAGCCTGGCACTGAGAGGTCTGGCTCTACCCACTGTCCACCTGTGCAGTCCCCTCTTCAGATGCCCAGAGTCCAGTTTATAGCCTATTCTCTATAGAACCTGGAGGGCTTTTAGGGAATATCGACTACTTTTTTTTTTTTTTTAATGGCCCACCTCTGAACTATTGTTTATATGGACCAGCAATCATATTAGTATCAGGTGATAACAGAACATAAACCTACAGAAGTTGCTTCCAAATGTAAAAAATCATAATATTCATGCATTTCTTCGTCTTCTCACATATATATCAAATGATGCCTTTTTCATGAAAAACTCTTGTGTTCATATTATTCAACATCTTCATCAGTATTAAGGTATCTTGATTCGCCGTGCTTCAGGACAAGAAAATCCTCAGTCTTAAGTCTGTATTTTTCTAGAGCTTCACACAGTTTCGCTGGAGGCTCTAAATAATGCTGGCAAAGGGCAGAGAAACAAAAATGGAAAAAGATTAAGCACACCTATATTTGAGGGGATAGTTCAAACAAGATTTCAACTAAAATAAACCAACACAGCCCGCTTAAAATAATATCTTTCTGTTTCATTGAAAGAGTAGCAGATGAGTCAATCACTAATATATAATCATTGTTGCTATAAGTGTCACACGTTTATCAATTTATCTAATACCATGTATATCAACTTTGGTGCCAGCTTAGATTGAACATTAGACTGCATGACCTCTGATCACTATTTTCCCTGCATGAAATTCTAGCCTAAATGGAACCAGTGCTAAAGAATTAAGTGTTACCAATATTGGGGGAGAATATAGAAACTTAGATTATAAGGAAGAGTATCTGTGTGTAAGCGAACTCGAGAGACGATATTTTTGGCTGCAGAAGGGCTGTCATCCCCAAGCCCCCGCCAGACACCACTTCTGTAGCCTGAGACGTGGAGAGGGAGCTGGAGAAGATTTGACAGTGGAGTTTCACTGTGCTTCCTCACCTTTTCACAGCTAAAAAGGAAGATAGCACACTACTGAAGGATG